>NW_024743120.1:0-13817 GCF_018991925.1 Homarus americanus | reverse complement strand
TCATCTAGGGCCCCAGTCCGCCACATTGTCGATCTTCTCTTCATTGCTGCCACATTTTCTTTGTGCTTAGCCTTTGTGTGTGTCCTCTGACAAAATAGATGTGGTATTATTGCCAGTATTTGAAGAGCTAGGGGGGCGAGGAAGCGGTCCTGAGTGTAATCAGTCATGAAGAAAGTCATCTCCCGAATCATTTCTTTGGTGGCCGCACACTTGGGTGGTTCAAATAAGTTAGCGGGCGACCACTTGACAATTTCTGAGTAGGTTTCTTTGACCCATACGCCTGCATTTTCCATAGACATGCCTTTCCACTGAGGCGGCAGTCTCTCATTCTCCTCCTGGACACCTGCTACTGAGGGAGCAGCATTTATTAGTACTACATTTTCGGGTTGAGTAGACTCACTGCTATCATTTGGGATATCATCAGGTGGTTGGGTCCCGGCGATATCCACTGTGGCCGCCTGTGTCGGCTCCCTGCCACGTGGGTTCCGACACTGGTCTAGCTTCCTGCAATCCACACATGATCGATTGTTTCTCGCAGAAAAACAATTTGTGCAGTTTTGGTTCGGGCTAGCACAGACGCAGCAAAGACTGTTGCCAGGCATAGTGACCAGCAACTTGGGCGACAGATATTTCC
The DNA here is from genome assembly GCF_018991925.1 of Homarus americanus. Lineage (NCBI taxonomy): Eukaryota > Metazoa > Arthropoda > Malacostraca > Decapoda > Nephropidae > Homarus > Homarus americanus. The sequence continues at coordinate 13,183 of NW_024743120.1, read as the reverse complement.
GCCTCCGACCTCTGCTATTGGGCCCATACGGACGAAGGAACTAGATCTTATGCGTATGAGGCACTGGGGTGACAGCCTGGCCTTCGGTGTCCGAGTAGTAAGGGCATACGCGCGCGTGTGGTTGTGTCGGGCACCCCCCATGTGGGCGATAATCCACACATGAGAATAATCCACTGGGAGCAAGAATTGTCACACCTAACACTTGATTATGTCACTTTGGTAGAGATAGCCACTACTACAACTACTACTACACACATCTTCATTACTAGTACTACTACTACTACTACTACTACTACTACAACTACCACACACATCTTCACTACTAGTACTACTACTACTACTACTACTACAACTACTACCACACACATCTTCACTACTAGTACTACTACTACTACTACTACTACTACTACTACTACTACTACTACTACTACTACACACATCTTCACTACTAGTACTACTACTACTACTACTACTACTACTACAACTACCACACACATCTTCACTACTACTACTACTACTACTACTACTACTACTACTACTACTACACACATCTTCACTACTAGTACTACTACTACTACTACTACTACTACTACTACTACTACAACTACTACCACACACATCTTCACTACCACCACGAGACTACTATTACACACAACTTTACTACTACAAGTCTACTACTACCAGTACTACTATTACTCGCACACACATCTTCACTACCACCACGAGACTACTATTACACACAACTATACTACTACAAGTCTACTACTACCACTACTACTATTACTCGCACACACATCTTCACTACAACCACGAGACTAATACTACTACCATCACACACATATTAACTACTATCACGAGACTACTACTACTACTACTACCACACATATCTTCACTACTACTACCACACACATCTTCACTACTACTACTACTAATACTACAACTACTACCACATACATCTTCACTACAACCACGAGACATTTTAACTACTATCACGAGACTACTACTACTGCCACTATTACTACTTCTACTACTATCACACACATATTCACTACTACCACGAGACTAGTACTACTACAACTACTACCACGCACATATTCACTACTACCACGATACTACTACTACTACTGTGCACACACACACACACACACACATACCTCTTACTATAAATATTCAAGTGTTAATCTCGTTAAACTAGACCTAACAGTATAGTTTACGAGAAGCATAAAACACATTATGAAGTTCCCCCGCAAGACAGAGCGCGGAGCAATTCACCTTCGCTCCCGTGTGGTGCCGCCAGCTGGTGTTCGTAGGAGTGCAAGGTTGGCGAACAAAGGACCCTTTTGGTTCCTTAAGGACTTAATGAGTTGTGGCCCATGTGTCCGTAGGTGGTGCTGGGAACTAGAGGACCTCCCCGATAACACCTTTAGGTTATATATTGATCCTGCGCCTCAAACCTGTGACTTCCCCGTTTGCGATATAGACACTATCCCTGTCTGCTTGACGGACTCACAGCACGTTTCAACCACTATCAACGAGGAGCCTTGTCAGTTCCTGGTGGACTCCGGGGTGGGCAAGGTGGACCTTACTCACGAGTCTGCCCTCAGCGTCGGAGTCCTTGGTCGACAGTGTCGATGGAGACGAAAGCCCGTGTATGAATCTGGTCTAAAGTACCAGAAGATGCGGGTTGGTTGCACTAATAATGTTGAGATATAGTTCAACCACGACATCAAAATAACCTGCAGAGCGCGTGTGCTCCCTTCAACGTCTAAGGGTTATGAAAACAAGATCGGCAGTTCACTCCTGCAAAAGACTCGCACCATCCAGAGATGGCAGCCAGAATCTGAACTGTACATCAGGGACAATGAGCCAGGATACTGGAAGAGACAAGTTATTCCTGCGTCACAGTATCTCTATGCCAACGCTTATTTCACCCCGTCATGCGAGGGTCCCCGAATGAAAATAAAGATAGAGTCAGGTGAGCCTGACTTTATTGTCGCCACCCACGTCGCTAAAAATCTTGAATCGTGGGGCGTGAACCCCAGCAACGTCGAGATCCATATGAAAGGGTTAACCTTCTTGAGGGCTGAGAACATAAAGGTGAGGGACATGAGCACCTTTGACTTTATAATAGGTTATGGTTTTCTCAGGGGCTACCGCTGTGCTCTCGACTATGAGAAAAAAGATCTCTATCTGCAAACATCTGACAGAAAAGTCCGCTCACACTTACGGACGATGAAACTGTGAGACCGTTGAGTCGTGGCCCAGTATGCCCTGGTGTGTCCCTCAAGGCCTCGGTGTGTCCCTCAAGGCCAGTAGTGTTGTGTCTTCAATGATAATCATTAATTTGAAGCACACACATGGAATGTTCTTGTTCTGTAAAGTTTGCATATGTTATATAATTTATGTGTAATAAATGTAATCTATCTTCTGGTTAACAAAACTTTTTAATCACCCTAGACTACTACGACTACATGGCCTCCAGCCTCCCCCAATAGCCACACCTTCGACACTATTTTATAACCTTAAAATTAACGATCCTAATACTATTTTTTTTAAACGTAACCTCCAGCTTCCCCCAATATGCCACACCTTTGCCACTATTTTATTACCTTAAAATTAAATATCCTAATACAAAAGTAACTACCCTAGCTGTGTTGAGTTAGTTGAGCTGCAGATCCATGCAGCATTCAGTGACTGTTGCCTCGTAGTTAATATCTGTAACTGTTGTCGGCTTTGGGGTGGGTTCGGTTATATGTTGGCTTACAAAACAGTCCTGGATTGTTTCAAGAAAATCCTCTGATTCTGCGTTACCAGTAAGGTCAATCCAATCTATTTGGCTAAAGTTAAAGTCGTCTACTATACAGACTTTGCTATCAAGATTAGGAGGTCTATATATTACTCTTGTGATTAATTTTTCCCTACCATCGATTAATTCTATCCATTTTTTTTTGTATTCTGCTCAGTTTTTATTTACTTATTTATTTCACACTTCAGATTATCCCTGACATACAATAGATTGTTACTCCGCCTCCTTTCCTAATCTGCCTATCGGTATGGAATAATTTATAACCTGTAATTTAGTATTCGACAGGTAACTCACGCGAGTCTAGGCTTATCCATGTTTCGGTGAATGCTATTATATGGACTTTTTCGGTACATACCAACGCCCTGATCATTTTGTTTCTCATACTTCTACTGTTTGCGAAGTAGACATGTAAGTTAGTCGTGTTTTGAGTCCTCTCTTTGTCGTGTTTAGGTTTTAACTCCCTGCCTAATTTAGCTTTGTCATAATTCCTAGCACTATTTCCCTGACACCTTTCACTTTGTTTACCCGCTCCCACTGCAGTCTCCTCCACTCCCGTGCTCATATGTTCTCCTAGCAGTTTAAAGACTTCGGCATCTTTTGAACTGCCCTCTCGAGAGAGTCAGCCAGGGTTGCCACCCCATCCTTAGACAGATGCACCCCATTCCTAGCATAAAGGTCCCTTCGGTGGTCAAGGATGTGTGTGTGTGTGTGTGTGTTGGATGATTTTTCTCCTGAGCCTTACAATCCCCTCAAACACCTCCTGGCACACACACACAGACAGAAGGAGGTCAGTCTCTGGTCGTTGAGGCGCGTAAGGCAGTTTTACGGTGATGTTCCGCCAAGTCAAACAAGAGTGGTGGTACGCGAGAGCCCGATTTATAACCCTGGAGGAGAGACATATTCCCGCGATACCATTTTTCTCCAGGTATATGTGGATAAAAGAATAATATCCACCACTTACCTTCCAGTCTTAGTGTAATTTGGAGGCCATTTTGTAGGGATATTTTGTAGGGATATTTTGTATTGATATTTTGCAGGGATATTTTAGGTAGTATCAGATAAGCCAGAAAGCTTGTGTGTTTTAACTCTACTTCTTTACGGATTGAAAAAAAAATCTCTTGAAAATCGAGAAAATCCAAAAACGTGTTTTTTTTCTTCTTTAGTTTAACAAATTTATTGACAAAGCTTGGAGTACAGTTTGCCTATTCTGAGTAATTCAGTCAAGTCGTGACACTGAGGGTGGTGTTACTTCTCACTGCCACGCAGGACAGAGGTTCATACACAAAGAAATACCTCATATTCACTAACGGTATATATAGGCCAGAGTCATGTGGGTAATGTTGTATGTATATTATGTATGCTGTATGTATATTATGTATGTACTCCATTTATATACACTATTTATTCAGCCTAGCTAGCAGCGTGTGGCAATGTATTTACCATGTCCAACATGCTTAATTAATGTGCCTGGCGACATATGGAAGCTGCTAATATATCACTTACCACATGTCGCCCTAGAGGCTAGTTGACCCCCATACAGAGTAAGGAGTGCAACCTCCCTTGTGTACATATCTGTTTATCCAGTAAATAGAACCTACGAAAACTATACAGGTGTTTGTGTTCGCTCCTGTAGATAGAACTTGATACCCAGAACACGTACGGATGTCACTGTTCACTGCCATGCAGGACACCCTCCAAAAACGTGGATTCAACTTGTTAAATTTTCTCAAGGGTAAAATATCCTCCACCCTGGCTGGCTCCTCGTCTCGAGGTGTATCTAATGAGGCAATTAAACTAAAGACACAAAGATCACACCGTCAAGATGGCGTTATTACAGTTACACTGAGTCTTCCCCCCCCCCCCTCTCACTGGAGTCTCTCGGTTTCCCCTTGTTACGAGAGACAAATATACTATACGTAAAAGTAGGTGTAAAAGGTTCCCCAGGGTCGGTCTCTCTCTCTCAACTCCTTTCCCCATGCATCTTTCTCTCTGTCTGCTTATATCTACATACTTCTCTCCGTGCATTCTTTCATCTCTCTCTCTCTCTCTCTCTCTCTCTCTCTGTTATTTTAAACATTGTTATTACAACTTGTTTACAGCCGCGTGGCCAGAGTAAAATATGAATACAATTTAGATACAGACTTATTTGCATAATTCATACCTGAAATTCAAATATTGTTTTCGCTCTGGAGTTGTGACCAGGCTTTTATTATTATTATTATTATTATTATTATTATTATTATTATTATTATTATTATTATTATTATTATTATTATTATTATTATTATTATTATTATTATTATTATTATTATTATTATTATTATTATTATTATTATTATTATTATTATTATTATTATTATTATTATTATTATTATTATCATTATTAATAGTAGTAGTAGTAGTAGTAGTAGTGGTAGTCAATGTTGTTGTTGTTATGAAATATTGGTTGTGTATAGATAATTTAGAACGAGACGATTAGTAAGAGGGAATTGATACCACATCATCAGTGAATAGATGATTCGTAAGACACGATTGTTAAAAGACGATTATTAAACCACCATTAGAAACAAATTACTGACAAAACACCATTCAAACCAGATAACAGCTACATATATTAGTGAGAGACGATTAGTAAGTTAATGGTGTGTGTGGACGATGGTGCGGGCAGCGTTAGTAACCTAGGCGTGAAACTCTTGCTCATTAGTATTGCATTTATCATAACACCGCTACTGAGGGGGGGGGGAGTGGGAGGTGCCAGATAGTCTTCGGATTTGTATTTATTCGTATAGTAATGAGATTGACACACATACACACTAGGGTGTGTCAATTTTGTCAACATGTTAAAAATCAAATTTGGTAGTCAAAATATTGTGCCTCTTTATGTCTAAACTTGAGATTAGCAAACAAAAATGAATTGAAATAACCCTCACCTACATCAATTATACCTTAAAGTTTCAAATATCAGTATTTCAACAAATTAATGAGACTTGATTAGAATTATTCATTTGATATTAACTAATCTCATGTAAGCATATGGATTATGGAGTATTTTATGGTTCTATAGCTTGTGTACAATATGCATGTCAGAACATGAACATGAACAGGCTCTCCGTGTGGGACAGTTTAATTCTTGTTTTGACTTGTACCAAGCGTGAGGATAAGGCGCCCGGCTCACTCTCCTTCTAGATATCATAGACGGTGGTTTGCTCTCATTGCACTTGCACCTACTCTACCAGACGAATTCTACATTTTAATTATTGTAAGTAGGGCATATTGATTGTCGCATTTACTTATATCATTGTATAAAACATTATGTTCTAAGAAATTATTATGTTATTTCTGTTACAGCATTTTTGATAAACAAATTGATATTTTTTGAAACAACAATTGAATTATGAAACATTGAAATATTTTTCTATTTGTCAGATAGTGTGAAGATGTCAAAATTGAAGACAAGACAAGATTAGGGTTACTCCTTCGAGAAAAAAATGCAAAGGACAGAAGGAACTATACAGATAAAGAACTCATAAATGACATGATAGTCCCTCTTCTGCATCAATGGACAAAAGCTAATGCACTATTCAAACCACCTGTGATTAATCAGTGTCGAACTATTGAGCTAAAACTAACGAAATTATGGCACAAAGCAGTTGAAACATCACTTGGTAAAGGAAATTTGGCCAGGAAAAATGAATTTCTGCACACACTTGATACTCTGTTTGACATTTTGACCTGCAAGTGCTCCATACAATTATGTTCTGAATCCAACTGTTCTCACTCAGGTAAGAGAGAAAATAATTCCCACATTGATTGTGGTTGTCCTCGTGAAAAGAAGATCCCTGTTTTAGAGCTTGAATTTATAAAGGCACAGAGGACAAAGGCAGAAGGCCAAGGAAGTATGCAAATGGGTTCAATAGATTATTCAGAAACAAAGAAGCAGAGTGCTAATGCCAAGAAGAGAGAACAAATCCGAGAGAGGGAACAAAAGAAGAAAATGAAGAGTGAAGAAGCCATCCAAAGAGAGGAAGAGCTGTGTCAAGATGTTTATCACTTCTTTGATAGTTCTTCTGATGAACAGGAAGCAACATCAGATGATAGTTCCAAAGAGCCATCTGAACCTTTACCAAAGAAAATGAAATACAACACAAGAAATATTTCAAACATTGCTTTAGCTAGTATTCGCCACCATGCTGGACTTCGTGAGGCTGCAGAAATTGCAACTGCCGCTTGGATAGATGCAGGCCTCATCAGCTGAGAGGATGTATCTTTGGTGATAGATCATAATAAAATTAGAAGAGCACAAGAAAAAATAATGAAGGAAATATCTGATCAGCATGAAAAAGATTTAAGCGAGGGAGGGCTCTCCTGTCTTTTGTTTGATGGAAGAATAGATGACACAAAAGTTTTGCTAGAAGTAGAGGGAGTGAACAGAAAGTTTCCAGGTCTCATCAAAGAAGAACACTACTCTGTCTGTTCTGAGCCTGGTGGTCGGTTTTTGTTTCACTTTGCTCCCGAAACTGAAGTAGAAGGGAAGAAACATGCAGAGGTCATTGCTGATCATATTTTATGTTGGGTTCAGGAGAGAGGACTTGGCAGTTCACTGCAGGCTGTTGGTGGAGATTCAACTGCAGTGAACACCGGATGGCAGGGGGTGTAATGACGCATTTAGAGAAAAAACTAGGAAGAAGACTTGTTTGGATTGTATGTGATTTACATACAGGCGAGCTACCTCTTCGTCATCTCATCCAGGAACTTGATGGTCCTACAAAGAGCAACAACAAGTGGTCAGGTCCCCTTGGCATCATGCTGGATGAAGCAACACAACTAGAAATAAATACAACCTTTCCAAAGGTCGAAGTTGGCCCTCCCCTTCCGGCGTTGTCTGAAGGAGTCATCAAAGATCTCAGCACAGATCAATCCTATGCTTATCGTATTGCCCAAGCAATAAGATCAGGAGAAGTGCCTCAGTCATTGGCTCTCTTGGAGATTGGACCTGTCAGTCACAGCCGTTGGTTAACTACAGCTCTTCGTTTCTGCAGGATTTGGATTTCCAAACACGAATTGAAGGGCAAAGTGCTGAAGAATTTGAGGTTAATTGTTGAATTTATTATTGGAGTTTATCTTCCCCAGTGGTTTAGTGTGAAACTTAATCCTATGTGGGTGGATGGGCCCAATCACCTTTTGTTTCAATTGCAGCTAGTAAGAACACAGAGGAAGGTAGTGAGGGACATCGTGTTACCTGTGGCAAGAAGGTCCGCTTGGTATGCTCGATCAGAAGCAGTTTTGCAAGCAATGCTTTGCAGTCAATGTACCAATCTCCGAACCGAGGCTGTAGAAGTCATTCTAAAGATTAGAGGAACGCTAATAGATGACGACCAGTTGGGAGACTGTTCGTTTCATTCAAGAAAAGTTCCCCCAATAAACGTCAATGCCACCAAATTGTCAGAATTGGTTGACTTGAGTTTGGAAGTCTTAGAGCCACCATTGACAACAAGTCTAACTAGCCAAGAATTGAGAAACCTTAAAGAGACTCCAATGCAGGTGCCGAAGTGGCCTTCCCACACTCAAAGTGTGGAGAGATGTGTGAAAATGGTCACAGAAGCAGCGGGCCATGTTTACAGCCACGAGAGGCGAGAAGGTTACATCAAAGCACAAATAGCAAGCAGACTACTGATGACAAGAAACCAAAGCAAAGAGAGTATGAAGGCATTGGTTACTTTCAAATAGACTACGGATAATAAAATATAATAATTTGAAACTTGAAACAGTAACATGTGTGCAAACGCTGGTTATTTTATAAATTCACAAATATGTACATTTAAAAATCCATTTGATGTAGGTAGGACTTATTATAAAAAAAAATTTATGCCAGAATATTGTTTTGCATGCTTAAAGACTACAATAAATTGCTACCAAATTACTCGATTTTCAATTTAGCCAGTTCACCCCCTAAATTGACACACCCTAGTCCCCAGCCTCCCCCAATAGCCACACCTTCGCCACCATTTCATTACCTTAAAATTAAATATCCAAATACAAAAGTAGCTACCCTAGCTGTGTTGAGTTAGTTGAGCCGCAGATCTATGAGGCATTCAGTGACTGTTGCCTCATAGTCAATATCTGCAACTGTTGTCGGGTTTGGGGCCGATGCTCTCGTTCCCCTGAGGCAGAGCAAAGCAGACCTAAGGAAAGAGAAGTACAGTCGACATCTCATCCAGGCTGTAACATAATTTCTGGGCTGTTGCTTTTGTTCGGATAGCACCTCTGCGAGTCTGGCGTAGAAGCATCTTGCACTTGGTTCCATCCCACAAGAGGTTGTGAACACCAGAGGAGTGAAGCTGCCTTGATCAACGTTCTGAATTCTCTCCTCGTATACCCATATCTTGTCGTTCTCGTTCCTCCTGTGTGCAGCATCGAGAGCTAAGTTACGGTGACATGCGGCCATGGGATCAAAAATCCTGATGTTGAAGAAGGCTCGCTGTCCCCGCGTCCGGAATCCTCGAGCACTGACGTCAACACGGGCTTTGTTGGATGTGTTTGAAGTCCTATGTTGAAATTCTCATCATCCAATGGAAGGAGGGTCGGTTCTACCCTGATATCACGGCAGATTTCCTTCAACATATTTGCTGTGGGATCCCTTACTTCGTCATACCTCATACATATGAAGCCCCCTTTCTTGCGCACCATGGCGTGATCGACGTCATAGGAAGAGCCACACATGCATTGGGAGGGCAAACCTTCTACTGGCCTACCGTACCTTAGAGCATTGGCATCTGTAAATTCTTGTTTATTGAGACAGAAACCATTTGCCCTTATCGGTAACGTAGTTAACCAGTTCGAGGCGCCCACCCCCTGCGCTATACCTACTTTTTTTCAAATTCTCTGGTACTTGCAGCAACAGCTGCTGCAACTTATCACTTTGGCCATGCTGTCGTTCTGTCATAATGGATCTTCGAAGCTTGTTTACTTCACTGGTATCCACCTCCCCTGTTGCGCTCTGAGCTATTATGTGGTCCGTGAGGGCTGCAGTGAGCTTAACTGAGTTTTGATGTTCTGTGCCAGCAATCTTCTCAGGATTGGTCAATCCCTTTCCTCCCAGTCTCGGTGGTAGTGCAAGGAGTGCTCTTTCTGCTACTACTACTACTAACACACACATCTTCACTACTACTGCGAAACTACTACTACTACACACACACGTCTACATTATTATCACGAGAATACTACTACTACTACTACTACACACACAGCTTCACAACTACTATGGAACTACTACTACTACAACTACTACCACACACATCTTCACTACTAGTACTACTACTACTACTACTACTACAACTACTACTAAAACTACTACCACACACATCTTCACTACTAGTACTACTACTACTACTACTACTTTTTTTTTTTTTTTTTTACTAGTACTACTACTACTACTACTACTACTTTTTTTTTTTTTTTTCATTAATAACGTGGCCTCCAGCCTCCCCCAATAGCCACACCTTCGCCACCATTTATTTACCTTAATATTAAATATCCTAATACATAAGAAGCTATCCTATCTGTGTTAAATTAGTTGAGCCGCAGATCTATGCGGCATTCAGTGACTGTAGCCACATAGTCAATATCTGCAGCAGTTGTCGGAGTAGGGGCAGACGCTCTCGTTCCCCTGAGGCAGAGCAAAACCGACCGAAGGAGAGAGAAGGACAGTCGACATCTCATCCAGGCTGTAACATAACTTCTGGGCTGCTGCTTCTGTTAGGAGATCAGCTCCGCAAGTCTGGCGTAGACACATCTTGCACCTGGGCCTTGTTGTTTACTATGTAGAGGTCTGATGGATTCCTATACGAATTTTCAACATACATCGCAAAGCTAGGACACTTGATCTTGATGTTGTGCAGTGCAGCCTTGCGGTTAAGTATGTTGAATGCGTTTGAAGCATCCACCAGGAGAACGGCCTCACAATCACGCTGCTCGAATATCAATCTCATGGCGTGAATGGCCGCCTCCCCACCAGCCTGGTGGCCAGCACACACTTGTAAGTTCCCTGCTGCTGCCCTGACATCGTCCTTTACCACCTCCATTATGCACTTTCCGATAATCCGCCTCAGCACTTCCCCCACCCCTATAGGTCTACATCCTGGTTTCTTTTCCAGAGGAATAAGGCGGCAGGCCGTCAGGGCCTGGAGATGATGGCAGCAAGAGGATGCAAGCTTTCATGCAAGGGCGGCAATGGCAGTGCAGAGATCGCTTGCTACAGGGCCAAACTTGTTTGTGCTGAGGATGACTCTCCAACCGTTTGCATCCAGACCTGAAGGGCCGGCTCCACGAGTCTTCAGTGCCTTTTTCCACACCATCTCTCCTGTTATTTTCTCGAACAGGACAGCATTTGGTGGGATATAGTCACCATGGAGCCTGATGCCTTCAACTTCACTTGCAGGGGGATGTTTCTCTTTCAGTAGTTGTAAAGTCGCTCTGTTTATTGGCATCACCCCACCGGAAGATTCCTGAGTGAGAGATCTTACCGCGAGAGACACTTTTCCCACACGCATTTTGTTTCCAAATTTTCTTGCCACGTCATCGGTGTTTTGCTTTCCGTCACCCGTAGATTTTAGTCTCACCTGCAGTGTTCTTGCTTCGCATAGGAGATCATCTAGGGCCCCAGTCCGCCACATTGTCGATCTTCTCTTCATTGCTGCCACATTTTCTTTGTGCTTAGCCTTTGTGTGTGTCCTCTGACAAAATAGATGTGGTATTATTGCCAGTATTTGAAGAGCTAGGGGGGCGAGGAAGCGGTCCTGAGTGTAATCGGTCATAAAGAAAGTCATCTCCCGAATCATTTCTTTGGTGGCCGCACACTTGGGTGGTTCAAATAAGTTAGCGGGCGACCACTTGACAATTTCTGAGTAGGTTTCTTTGACCCATAAGCCTGCATTTTCCATCGACATGCCTTTCCACTGAGGCGGCAGTCTCTCATTCTCCACCTGGACACCTGCTACTGAGGGAGCAGCATTTATTAGTACTACATTTTCGGGTTGAGTAGACTCACTGCTATCATTTGGGATTATCATCGGGTGGTTGGGTCCCGGCGATATCCACTGTGGCCGCCTGTGTCGGCTCCCTGCCACGTGGGTTCCGACACTGGTCTAGCTTCCTGCAATCCACACATGATCGATTGTTTCTCGCACAAAGCCAGTTTGTGCAGTTTTGGTTCGGGCTAGCACAGACGCAGCAAAGAATGTTACCAGGCATAGTGACCAGCACCTTGGGCGGCAGATACTTCCGCCTCCGACCTCTGCTATTGGGCCCATACGGACGAAGACACTAGATCTTATGCGTATGAGGCACAGAGGTGACGGCCTGGCCTGTGGTGTCCGTGTAGTAAGGGCATACGCGCGCGTGTGGTTGTGTCGGGCACCCCCCATGTGGACGATAATCCACACATGAGAATAATCCACTGGAAGCAAGAATTGTCACACCTAACACTTGATTATGTCACTTTGGTAGAGATAGCCACCATTTCTATGGTCTCGCTGATGTAACATTAGTTATATATACTCACTTGGTCAGCCGACACTACATGGAGTGGCCGTTACTTGAGGCGACTGACCGTGCGAGGCACTCGGCCCCATAGGGGCGAGAGTCGCGATGCCACCCTTGCTAGGGTAGGCCTATCGACACACTGGCACTGACACTTGGCAACTCCAGCCACCCACCATTCAAACACTCACAGGCTTACTTGAAGATCGCCGGTGAACACGAGCAATATTTGCGTTTAATGTCGTAAGGAATGAGAAGAGCCGTCGGCGATGATGCTCAAGGTGACATCAAACGTTCATCGACACACTGTGAAATTCTCGCTCCCAAAAACTGAGTATATCCCCACCAACAACACTATAAATCTGGGAAGGCACCCCAACACACCCACGCCGCCCGGACCCCTACTACTACTACTACTACTACAACTACTACCACACACATCTTCACTACCACCACGAGACTACTATTACACACAACTTTACTACTACAAGTCTACTACTACCACTACTACTATTACTCGCACACACATCTTCACTACCACCACGAGACTACTATTACACACAACTATACTACTACAAGTCTACTACTACCACTACTACTATTACTCGCACACACATCTTCACTACAACCACGAGACTAATACTACTACCATCACACACATATTAACTACTATCACGAGACTACTACTACTACTACTACCACACATATCTTCACTACTACTACCACACACATCTTCACTACTACTACTACTAATACTACAACTACTACCACATACATCTTCACTACAACCACGAGACATTTTAACTACTATCACGAGACTACTACTACTGCCACTATTAC
>NW_024743119.1:0-18111 GCF_018991925.1 Homarus americanus | reverse complement strand
ATCATTGTAAGCTTCGTTCGGATGACTATTGCTGCAGAACACCTGAAGGCATAGAAGCATAGGAAGAAAAACCCCGCTACTGGATATGGGATATATTCAATCATCATTCATGTGTTTTTGTTCTCGGGTTACCAACATGTACAGTGTCTGGTAAACAAATGTGGACTGACCAGATTTAGCCCTAAGTGTTCATGTACGTGAACACTAACCATCTCATATTTCCTCTTTATAATTTGATCTCAATTTCTGTTTTTCCCCATTATTTAAATTCACGCTTTGCTTTTTGTTCAGCTAAAACCTCTTGGTGACTTGAAACAACTTCTTCTGCACGTTTCGATGAATCTGCTTTACGTCTTGCTACTTGGCAGTGAGTCATTGCTTGGTTAATCTGGCGTGTTGCGCAGTGTAATTTTTTTTATTTGTATTATTTTTCGCTGCTAATCGTCTGGTTAGGTTCGTTCATACATTTCTGGAAGACTGCCACTTCCTCTTCCTCCTCCTCCTCCTCCTCTGGTTTCTCCCCCACCTCCTCCTTCCCTCTTCCTCCCCCTCCTCCACCCCTCCTCCCCTCCCCTCCCTCTTCCACCTCTCATCCCCTGCCCTCGCCCCCTCCTCCTCTCCCTCGTAATACACAGCCTCTAATCCACAAAATTATCCATATTACTTTTGTTTCAGAGCAGAGAATCCTCTCACACACACATTACCACCAAAAGCAAATATGTGGCCTACTGGACTATAATTACGACATAGTAACTATGATAACACACAACTAATTGCACCTCTAGATATGCTTTTGTATAAATGTAAATATCGATGCATTATCTGAAATAGAGCTCAGAATGCAACAACAGGAATTAATTGGTTTGGTTTATTTTTTTTACCGACATATGGAAATTAACATTGCGTGTAGAACTCTGTACAGTATAACGATTGCCAATACCAGTGTTCACAAAATTCAGGCGATTCTTGAAATGGAGTAAAATAAGTTTATGGAACAGTGGCTCGATGTTGAGAGAGAGAGAGATGCTCTCATGGTAAGGTCAGCTGTGTGATTTTTCCTGTAATTTATTTTTCCTGCCAACTTTTTTTGTGTGTGACTTTTTCCTGTATTTTCCACTTGATTTTCATATGACTTTTCTTTTGGCTTTTCCTGTTATTTGTTCTGGTTATTTCCGTTTTTAGCACATTAGCTAAGGTTAGGTTAGGAACAGTATCAATCCTCTTTCCTCCTCTGCATTGTTATGAGACATATTATCTGAGACATACTTAGTTACTAGGGAACATATTTTAGTTACCTGAGACATATTTCGTTACTGAGATTATATTTCGTTACTGAGACTTTGCTCACCCAGTTGCAGAGACATATAGTACCCGAGACATATTTCGTTACCTAAGACTTTCTTTCGTTACACAGACTTTCCTTTCGTTACCTGGTTATGTTCGTTACAGAACATATTCGTTACCTGAATATACTTGTACACAGAGACATGCCTTCTTCGAGACATACTTGGTGCCGGAATATTTCGTTACCTGAGACATGCCAATTGCAAGAGACATGTTCGTTACCTGAGACATACTTAGTTAACTGAGACATACTTAGTTGCAGGACATACTTGGTTACCCGGGGACATGTTTCGTTACTGGGACATGTTTCGTTACACCAGGACATATTTCGTTACCTGGGACATATAGTTACCTGGGACATACTTGGTTACTTTGGGACATGCTTGGTTTCCCAGGACATGTTCGTTTGCCTGAGACATGTTCGTTTACCTGTAGGACATACTTAGTTACACAGAACAACTCTTGAGCAGCAAGATTTTCTTTACCTGTTCATTTTGGTTTACTCCTTTGGTTGGGGACGAAATAGAAGATTCTCTCTGTCACGTTTACAAATGTTCCTTTGCTTTTATGACAATCAATTTGGACAGACCAGCACTTTTATGGGTAGCCTGTATGTTTCCCTGCAAGAGACTCACTGGCTCAATTTTTGACTTTTCTCCTGCTACTGAGGCCAATTTTATTACCTGCTGGTTTCATTTTTCTGGTCATTGATTATACCTAGCCACTGAAGAATCTGGTCCCAGGTGGATAATTGAATATTTGTTAAACATTGTCCTTTGCTGAAGGTCGTTATTATTTCCCTTTATCAATCCGAAGCATTTAAGTCGTTTTGACCATTAAAATTGTTTCTCCTGAATTCACTGATTTAAGAAGAATTGATCATACTTTATCCCTGTTTTGCTGGCTTATTAATAATAATGTTTTCTTTAGTACTATTTTTCCTATGTAATTGAGAGTGCCCACGTTTCACAGATGTAATATTATATGGAATAAAAGTCTCATGCTAATAGTTCTAAACCTCACAAAATGTATTCGTGAGTTTCATTTATTACATGTTATATGTGAAGAAGACATTAGTATTTATTATTGTTGTGTTATGTATAATAGGAGACTTTAAGTTCCACAGTATAATAGTCCAAATCCTTCACATCTCAGGGAGGAGGGAGGAAAGGAGGGTGGGGACGAAGCAATTGTTCACAATGATGGGCCATAACTGTCCTTCCGTGATCCCCGATAATTACTGCACCGCCGAGTGTCTGTGGGAGTTTCCCTCGACCGCTCATTAGATTACCGGAGATCCCCTCTTCCACTGCCTGGGGTCCTCCCTCTCACTATCCTCTAATCCCCGATACTGGTGCTTGGTGGGTGCTGTTCTCTCTTCTTCTTCTTCTCCTCTTCCTCTTCCTTCTCTTCCTCTTCCTTCTCTCATTGGGGACATGTTGGCTTTTTTTTATCCTCAAGCATTTACCTGTGACAAGGCATAAATTTTAAGCTAAAGTTGTCATCAGGTTTCTTAGATCATATTTAACCTACTGCTTCAAATCTTTGTGATATTAATGAGTGTAGTGTACCGTGTGAAGTCAGACTCAACATTGCAAAAGATAATTATTAATATACTACTATAGTTTTATATATTTTTCTGTAACCTTATGTTTAGACTATGATAACTATTATTTGGTTTTATAAGTTTTATTTTTTTATTTATTTGTTTTAATCTCTACTTATTAAAATCTTCAGATTTTATTATTATTATTATTATTATTATTATTATTATTATTATTATTATTATTGTATTATTATTTTTATTATTATTATTATTATTATTATTATTATATTATTACGAAGTCCTGAGTTTATCCATACAACATGCATATAGTTAGTCCTCAGAGTTGTGCTGGTTATAAACAATATTTGTCTTTAAATATCTTTTACCGTTTTATTATATATTATGGTGTATTAAAATTAACACATGTATCATTTGGTAAAATTTTTATAGGTGTGTGCTGGTTGTGCTGTAGTTATGTTTACGGTTTTAAGCACCTCCAGAATCTTTAGTTGGATCCAGTTCTCTGGCACTGTACCTGTTAACGGTATTAACGGCGATTAGCATTGTTCTTTTGTCTTCTTCAATATTATTTGACTGATGGTCTATAGAACTGAAGTTATATAAACACTGTACCATTAACTGGATATATTAAGGTGAAGATGGACCTTTTATCAGAGATTACTTCTTCCTCTTATATCTGACGAAGTTTGACAATATTAAGCAAGACCAGTAGCACCATATGTTACGTAAAATATTAAAGAAACTCAGTAAATCTTCTTAGACATCTTTTACTACTACTGATACTTACTTCTTGTATTACTAACTCGTGTGTTAGTATTATTGTGGTGGGGTTAGCTACGTTGTGTTCCTTAATAGATGTTCGGCCAGGATTTACGCAGCTATCAGAGCATGTGCGCATATATATCGGATTTATCAACCAAACGATCAAACCCTCCTGTGTTGTCAGCTTACGACCTTGTAACCCAGTATGCTTTTGTGTCTTTTTAATAAACATCAGCAACTCGTCTGTTACAGCACCACACTGTTTAGTCGAATCGTTAAGGCAGTAATCACATCGAAATGATTATTAGTGAATACAGTGCTGAATATTTCATGTTTTATCTCTGGTGACAGTGGTAGGAAAGGTAGATACAGTACAAGTAACATGCCAGGGTCAGGTGCTGGGAGGGGGGCGGCTGGCAACAGCAGCAGGAGATGCATGCCGTACCCTCATCCTCCCACCTCTTCCACTCCTCACCACATGCCCTGCCACCTCTATCACCGCTACCTGCCCCACTTTCTTAAACCAAGATTTTTAACAAATTTTTTGGGGTTACACACCAAGAACCACTCAACACAATATTTTTGTCTGGTATTCGTACCACCATCACTTCAGCCAGGTAGGGACCGAATAAAGCAGTGGTACACGTCCCCTGAAGTTGAACAGGGACAGTGCCACCGTAAATTAGGCACCATGGTATGGTACACGAGTCAAACTCTCAGAGAAATTCCTTTGATGCAAGTGTGAAATTCTGCACTTGTTTCCACCAGCCTTTTGTAGATTACAAACCTTGACGTGTCATCGTGACTCAGATAGCATGTTGTGCTCTTAATAATACTATGACAACCATTCTTATTACTTCAAATGACAGTTTGCACTTAGTGATTTGTTCGTATTCTGGGTAATAAAGTTTAATGCTGAGGGCAGACACAACACCTCTGTATAGATTTTTGTGGTTCCCTGTTACTGGACAAGAATATGTACGAGAAATTACATCCTCAACCTGTCTGCTGGTCGCTGCTCATCTATAGACGACAGCGTGTAACCCAAGTGATACATTAGCAGCACCATACGTGCGCCAAACTGATAATTAAGCATGTGGAACTGGTATTACATTGCACACCTTTACTTAACTAGGCTGGACCATTAATACATAATGGGGCACATACATAATATACATAGCACCAACTATAATGCAGCATACGCCATACAGAATAACCATACCCTCCCCCTCCCCCTATACGCTCACTTATGAGCCAGGCAGACCTTCTCTTTGGTTCATTTCAGGCGTCGAGGATTTAGATCACTGGGAAGGTGTGGGCTCAACACACTGGTGGCAGGGTCAGCAGAAGGCATTGTTCAGGGGGCGGGAAAAGCAGTGGTTCCTCCACCACCTGACACAGAGTAACCACACCTAGTCCAGGAACCTGACTGCACTGCGCCCCCAGCAGGAATGGGGTCCTGAACACAGACAGGTGCCGCCTCCAGCCTGGGAAGAAGTGGGCGTGAACCGTTGCTGGCGGGCGACGACGTCCTGAAACACTTTCGGCGGCTCGGCGATCACAATCCTCTGTCTTGGCCTGCCACTTTCTTGGAAGAGATTGAGGTGAAACTTTGAGGACTTTCAGAACAGAAAATCCGCCACAAAACCTGGGCAGGGCATCCGGTGTAGTTAGGTATTTGGGAGTTCAAGACTGGTCGCGAAAGGCACCGCCGATCAATGTTCCCCAGAAGGGGCCACCTTATAGGATAAGTGCGCTAGTGCTGACGCCGCTCAGCCGTTGGACTGCGGTGTGGGGCGTGACGCTTTGTGCCGGACCCATCGGTCGAGAACACAGCAAAAGTCGGCTTGGCGAACTGGGGAGACTCCGTCCGGTTCTGTAGGCGCACGCCCGCATCACGGGAAGCGAAGTGGCAGAACTTGCTGATAGTGACGCCCGGAACGTCGTGTCGACTACCGCGCGGTGACAACCGGCCTTCAGAGACGGTCGATGATAACGGGAACTTTCTAACTACAGAAAAATCGGCTGACTGAGGCTCTCAAAGGGCGGGTGGGGTTAATAAATACTCATGAGGTTCCTGCTGCTGGCTGCGGTTATGCCAGCAGGGGCTCACACGCACAGTTAACATTGGAGATATAGGAGTTAGTGCAGGCCCAGAACACAGTCCTGTCATGCATCGTTTTGGTGGCTTCAACTCCGGTGACTGTCATGAAGGCAAGCCAAGACGTGTTAAGCGTAATGATACAGCAGGGACAACCACGCGCTCCATGCAGAACAAGGTCTCCGCGTCGCAGTAGAGTTCATTGGAGTTTCCAATACGGGGAACTTAAGGGTGTTAGCAGCGAAGATCGTAGCAGTTGCTAAGGAAATCCATTCCTCACACTCTAAACCATAAGTCCCGGACGTAGAGAGGTCATCTCAGGGCCGCTGTTCGAAGGTCCTCAGCCGCATCGCCATCTGGTGAGATTCGAACAGAAGGATTGGACGGCATGGAAGTGACCACAGAGTCCTGACGGAAAGAGCAGGGAGTCACGGCGTCCGGGCTGTAGTCTTCTGGAGTAGGGCGGCGACAGGAGGCGGGATAAAGGCATCAGGGATGCAGAGCTCCCGCCTACCAGCACCACTGCTGTGAAGATGTACGCCGAGCTTCTCTTCCAGACGCTTTCAGGCGAGGGTTCAACGGCGTCCTGGCGTGTGAGTGGTTGAGATCGGGACAAGCAGGCGATGGTCGGTCACTAAAATTGAAAGTGTTACAGGCCTGCTGAAATTGAAACCTGCACTTTGGACATCTTGGAAAACCACAGCCAGCAACCAACTCAATAGTGGCATAGCCGCGTCTCAGTGTCAGGAAACGCAGGCACACTGGACAACCGGAACTTTGCCCTCCATGATCCTGCAGTAGGGCCGTATCCACGCCATACTGGCGCATCTGTCTGCAGAACTGTCGGCAAGGCTGGGTCAAGCGTGGCGAGACAGGTGAGACGAGACAGGGCCTGTTCACTTGCTGGAAGGCACTGTCGTGGTCAGGGGTCCCACAAGATATCCTCTTGGGGGCTCATCAGGGCAAAGTGGTTGAGAGCAGCTGCGGAGATGTCCAGGAAACTGAAAACTCTGCTAACTTCTGTGGTTGACCAGGGCCGATGGAGGACCTCGAAGTCGGTGAGTTAACAGGGTGGGAAAATCTCGTGATGGCGCGGACCTTTTCCGGGTCAGCTGCTGACCCTCTCTGAAGGGAGATTGCACCGAGATCCTTCAGAAGAGCTGGCAGGCAAACTTGTCGGCATTTGAGGGTAACGCAGTGCTTCCGGCACCCTGTTAGCGAGTGTCGTAGATACGGCGAGGTGATTCGCCTCAAATCCTCAATAAATGCACGGTATCAATAAATCAAACCTTTTTCACGCAGTTTTGCCAGATATGCCGAGCCCATATCACCTCGAAGACAAGCGTCTCTGTGCGAATCCCATGGGGCCAGCAATAACGTCATGGGGTGATGAAGTTGTCAGTGGTCGGTCTTCTTCGGCAACTCTATCTGCCAGTATCCACTAGGGCATTATCGTCATGAATAAGCGGCCTTCAGGACTGCGTATAGCTGCAAAGGCGTGGAGAAGGGTGCGTAGGGCGGACACACTGGCTGTTGAGCTTGAGAGGTCAGTGGTGATCCGAACACCACCTTTGGGTTTGCGACGACAACCGCAGGGTGACACCGTGGAGACGGGTCATCGCCGGCTGGTGCAATGTTTAGCAGGCGACCATGGAGTCCAGCCTCGTTTTCGACCGCCTCGCGAATGCCAGAATGAACCAGTCGAGGGTGTAAATGGCGAAAGCGCGTCGTCCCTCAGGTGGATCCTCATGGGGACCTGCCATCTTCTTGAGGAGCTTTGATTCCAGAGCGGACTTGGTCACCAGAACGTCGCTGAATTCCTTCAGGAAGTACTTCCAGGCATCCAGGAGGGTCTCACTGGCAGAGGCAGGGGTGGGGCTGGCAGGGGTCGTTGCTGCTCCTTTTTGCACCCTGTTGGGTGTTTTACCTCAGAAGTTAGGTTTAGGAAGATCACAGGAGATGATGGCCAACTCTTGACAATGTCTGGGGACAGACAAAGTCGGGACACCATTATGCATCAATCCAGGCTGGCTGCACGACCTGTTGCCATGACATGTGCTAAGTGAACCTAGGGCTGGAATCATCTGTGAACCATCTTCGTGCATGAAGAGGGTCCTTGGAGAGCAGTCCTAGGGCCGCTTGGAGAGAGCCCCAAGCATTGCAAATGCTGGGGACCATTTGGTTTCTTGCTCGCGCCGGTGTCAGGCAACATCAAGACAGGATGACACACTGCCATAGGTCGATGACACTGATGCTGGCGGGAACTTTTGGTCTGGATGCGAGAATTACACCCTCCTATATGGGTCCGAGGCTTTGTCCAGGTCGTCGTGCTCTCTGATTGGAAGACTGTGGGCGGCCTCACTGGGTGGAAGGGCTGGAAGCTCCGACGCTGTCCTTTGAGGTTTGTTGGGTAACACTTGTCATAGTGGCCCGAACGACCGCACACGTTGCACTGGACGCGTTTAGCTGGGCGGCACCGTACTGTGGTGACCCGGTGGCCTTACGGTCACGCTGTTGCAGGTGGGCTCAGCGGCTGGACACCTGTGTTCGGTGCTGCTTACCACAGTTGTTACAAAATGAACCGGGCGTGGACGTGGTGGGCGAAGGCGTAGGACAGACTTCTTGTCCTTCTTGTGCCGGGACACGGCATGCACAGCACTGCAGGGGAGCTCGGATGGCAGAGGTGGTTCACCCTGGCAGCCTCATGAAGGCGACATATCGTCAACCCTCATCTGAGAGAGGAAGAGTCGAGGGGAGTGGGGCGTTGGACAAGTTCCTCGTCTAACATCATCAGGATCACCCTTCAACTAGATCTCCTTACACTGCTGGTGGTGGCCTAGACTATGCTCCTACCTCTTCGAGGCTCTCTTAAGACGTACATAAAAGGCGTCAAAGTCTCACCCCTCATCCTCTGCAGCTAAACAATTCCCTCCTAAAGCTTCATTCTGCTGTCCTTTGATGTGCCGTTGTTGTGAATGTCAGTACCTCCTCTACAGACAGCAGGGTCAGGTACCTGCAGCATATGTTTGAACACTAGCTGAATTTCCAGGACAGGCACATCTCAGCTGGATGAGTTTGTTTGGGCTGTGACAAACTCTGGAGATCCACATCGTAGCATAAATCAGTCTACATCGCCATTCAAAAAGTCTGAAATTCATCAGGTATCAAGATGGGCGGTGTTTGGCTGCTCTTTAGGTTGGGCTGGGGCGTGAAAAGCATTGATGAGGTATCTGAACAGTCAGTACCCGAGGCGAGTGTTAAAGCCCAGGGCTTTGTTAACAGTGAGGCCGAGATATCAAAGCTTCAAACCGTGCACTTTCGTCTTCAATCTCCGTTGTTGGTCTCTCTCTCTGCTTGCCTTCTATGTTCATCCGCCACGTCTGCTGACTTTCATCCTGCGCCTTTGTCTCTCATAAACTTCATTAAAGCAATTATCTTTGGAACAACGCTGAATATCAGGTGAAGGCTGCGCGATGTTGTGGAGGAGCTTCTGGGCATAGTCCATGCTGTCATCCATCTCTGCTGGAGCTATCATCTCGAACTGACTCTCATCCGAGGCTGGGTCCGCAGCTTCATGAGCATGAGACCGCCTTGCTTCATCTGTGTGTGTGTGTCTTAAATCAGTGTTGCACCGGTGGCCCGTCTATCAACAAGATCTCAGACAAAAAATTCAATTAAATACACAGATAAATGGGTTTATATATAAAATATATATATATATAAAGGAGTCACCATGGTCAGTGTGTGTGTACATTAATGTGTGTGCCCAGGCAGTGTGAGCGATGGTCTCACTCGAGCTGTGAAGAGTGTGGAGATGCACTGCTGAGGGGGTGGGGGAGACATGACTACTAGTGGCAGTTACCCTCCAGGCTTCGCGAGGGGGGTGTACTGAGGTTGCTCATTACTCTGGGAGCATGCAAGTGTGCCTTGGGAATCCTTTAGATCAGGTCACACATAGATAGCACAAGCACACAATGCACTAAACACTTCAGAAAATCACTGCAACACTAAGTTGCTAAATTCTTTAAGGAGAGTGGTTGGTTGACACAGAACGAGGTCCATAAGCGGCTTTCCACAAACTTTGCACTGTCACTCGTAATTATCAGTAAAAGTACACTGCGCCATGTTTAATGTTCTGGGAATGTAAGTTCAATATACAAGGGCACACAAACACCTGTAGATTTGCATGAGTTCATTTACTGGATTAAGAATATGTTTTACAAAGGGGGTTCCGTCCTCAGACCTGTCTGCTGGTCAACTGCTCTATAGAGCGGCGTATGGCAAGTGATACATTGCCAGCTTCCTTGCGTCGCCAGGCACGATAATTAAGCATGTGGGACATGGTAGTTACATTGCCTGCGCTGTAAGCTGGGCTGAATAAATAATATCATAAATGGGAGCCGCAATATACATAAGCAGCTATAAATACAGCATACATAATACAGAATATACATACAGTGATCAAAGATAATCTGACCCCAGGCCGCAGGTCTGGGTTATATACTATACTATAAGGTTTAACAAGTGTAGTGTCCTGATGCAACAGTTGGCAAAGTTGTGTAACCCGGCGTCAGTCTCATGGTGTGTTTTCTAAGTGTTGCTGTTGCTGCTCATTGCAGGAAGTATCAGATAAATTATTGCTTATTTATGGAAGGTGAGTTAACAACTGCTAGAAGACAGGCTTGTGTTCGGGGACGACGACGTGTGAGACAAGTGGTGAAGGATAAGGTTAGTGAGGCGTGGCGAGTGTATTTGGTTTTTGTTGTGACTGTGGTAATTTTTTTTCTCCTAATTTATCGTCTGCTTTGGCAAGTGTGACTCACAAAATAAGTGTGAATTGGGAATGGGTGAATCGCCGTCATCATGGTTTGCCAGTAATAAATGTCTTTTAAATTAATTATGATCTAGAAATTAAAAGAAGAAAACGGTGTTATATAATTTATGGAAAAAATCATTTATTTCTGGACAATTATGGCTGTCTGGACGTGCTTGGTGGTTTAAGAACGTGACAGATTGATGAATTAGTGACCTTGGTAATATGCGAAGTTAAGAATATTGACAGAAAAGATTAAACGCATTTCAGAGTTGATGATGATGTCAGATTTGTCAGATTTGTAAGAAGTCACATGGAATCAGATATTGGCTGAGATAGTGTAGTGAAACTAAATAAGTCGTTATATAGATTGGGAGAATTATGTGGCGAGCGAGGGATTGTTGCGGAACGTCAGAGTTGGTGGATAAAGTCATCGATAATTCTGCTATATAAGCGTAAAGGGAATGAGGAGTAAAGTGCTTGGCAGTACAGATAAGACTTGGCATGAATCTCAAAATGTAGGGAGTGGAATTAGGATTAGTTGAATGGAGGAGGTTATTGAATCCCTTAAGTGTGTTGATAAATAAGGCATGGTGTCAGTTCAGGATAAGAACCAGGGATAGGAACGCTTTAATTATGAGTTGAGGATTTTATATATTCTTTTTGGTTGTTCATTGAAGCTCAGTTGAAGGATTGATGGATGTCGTACAGAGGTTTGCATTGGATAAGGATTAACGGAGATGAAATAATACTAAGCGTGACTCGACTGGAATATATTTCGAAATGCATCAACGTTGTGATATCTGGGAGAGTTGTAAAGCGTTTACGCGTGTAGCAGTACGTGAGTTGAAATGGGTGGACAGATGTGGGGTATGGTTTTATACCTGAGTAGCAGACGAGGCTACTGGTGATGATGGTATGATCTGTCCAGTGAGTTGATCTGTCCAGTGAGTTGATTTGTCAGTGTGTTGATCTGTCAGTGAGTTGATCTGTCCAGTGTGTTGATCTAGAAGGGATGACAGGGACTGTTGGTAATGATGAAGTATGCGGTCTAAACAAAAGCTTGTAATCTTTTTGAAACTTCTTCCAAATAAAACTTTGTCTCGGCTGTTAAAGATAATTCTGTATCTCGCCTTCTCCTCCAATTATAGACGGACTGACTCATCCCTCATGGAGCACTGTCTTCTCATGTGGTTGGTTAGCTGCTTCTCTCCCTACTTGAGATGAGGTAAAAATCAAAGTGTTAACTCTCCCATTCTAATCTAAAACTTGACTCATTCTACCGTCGACGCAGTGGTTGATTCTTATCTATTCTCTCGATATTTCGTTGGTTTTTGCCTACCAAAACTGGCTACCATCGTTCTCCACCTCCCCTCTCCCGGTGATGTGGGCCCACAACACCTTAGTCATTGTGACCTGCTTCTTCCCACCTCTGCTTCTAAGTTTTGGTGTTGTTTCATATCAGCCTTTTCAATGAACTATAATATGTCTCTATTTAATAAGTAAATCTTTCACCATATGAAACTCGTGAACGATTCCAGTCAAGGACATCTGTACCGTGTTGTACGTGACGTAGAACTTGTTTATTAGAAATGGGAGAAAGTCTATTGTCTCTGGAAAGATTAATCAGTCTTTGAGTAATAGTAGTTAATGGTGGTGTTAATTAGAAGTCCTGCACGGATATTATTAGTTTCCGTTGTTATAAATTGGTGATAAGACAAGTTTTGTTTTTGAGAGCCAGGGTTTGAATTAAGGATGTGAGCGGGAGGGTCGAGGCTGAGGGTTGTGTAACACGAGGAAGAAGTGTTTTACTGTAGAGGTGGTGTCAAGCGACGCCTCTGTTGACTAATGAAGAAAGCCACCTCGCCATATTCAACACGTGTACCTAATAAGATACTTTGTCGAAGTCTTTTAGTGGTGTGTGACAACTATGACTAGCTTGGGTACATATGAACAAGAAGCCGGATGAATAAACATTATTGTTCTTAGAAATTGATTTTTAAATGGATAATGAAGAGGTGTGAAACAAGTGATGAAGGCAAAATAGTCATTAAGGCAGCCGCATGAATAATGTCTTACTGACGATGTATGACTGTGTGAGCATAAGACAGCTGGGGTTGTGAAGTGTGATAATTTTGTTGAAGGTAGGATAAGAGAGGGAGTAAGCTTGTGAGAGTACAAGTTTGAGATTCAACTGTACGCGTGCACATTGATTGACGATACATAGCAGGAAGAGATTTGTATTAGAAAAAAATATATATACATAATATGAAATCATCCTCCGTAATTACTTAGAACCTTGAGTCTTCCTTACCTGCTGCCCATTGGTCGTCTCCATAGTCCTTAATTATCTTTGTGTCCTGTTCAGTGCCGGATTTAGACCTGTGGAGGCCATGGGCAGCCTCTTTGTGAAGCCCTCATTATAACTACCCAAGAGGGTGGGGTGGCGAGTGAAGCAGGCCTAAACATATGGGAGTTCCGGGCGCTGTAAGCCCCGGAAAATTTTGAAATTTAAACACTTCTTTGGAGAATTTTGAAGCCATGATGGAATAGATAAACATGAATTTTAAAAGAATGAATATAAAAATAATCCAAATGAATAAACAATAATAAAATATTGTAATATGTGGGCCCCAGATTGTAGGCCCTGGGCAGCTTACTTGCCTCGATCCACGGCCCTGTGTCTGTTACTTGATCTTGTCGGTATCTTTCATCTCCTGGAAATCAATCGTGGATACCTCTTGATTGTTTTTATTTAAGGTCGTCTCACTACGATAAACAGAAACAATATCGATTAAATTTGTTTGAGATCATCGTTGTCTTCTTGAGTTTCAATTAGTTTTTTTGTATTCTCATCGCACTTCATATCTATATATCAACACTGATGTTATGAATTGGTCAAATATTCTTCCTTTCATAAACATTCAGTCCTTTCTTTTTATGTTATTACGTGTCAGGTATTTACAGGTATTTGTTGATCCCTTAACATTTCAATTTCTTCTTAACAACTAAGTGTATGCTTTACATTCTTCGGTTAATATTGGCGACTAACCCGCCATGTTATTTGTTTTGATGTTTATATTCACTATATTTTTCATCAGTGAATTATAATATGATGATAATTTTATTTAATTTTTTTTTGAAATTGCTTTTTTGGTAGATAATTAGGCGACTCGCTCTACTTTGTCCTTCTTGGCTGATGCGGCGGTGCAGATCGCCAGTGTATGTTTATGAGCCTCACAGATTGGGCTGTTTACGTCCAAAAAAAAAGTAAAATTACACCATATCATTGTAAGTTCTTTCTGTTTAATATGCTAGGGGTCCAAAGGGTGGAGCCTCACAGCTATAATTAGGTAAGTTAGGTAGGTTTGTTTGGATAGGTTAGTGAGGTCTTCTAACAATGTTTCTGCCTCTTGTTTTTTATATTAAATACAGTAAGGTTAGGTTAGGTTTAATTTAGAAATAACCATTTTCTAACACATTTGCCAAAACTACAACACTGCCACTATAAACCCATGAAATTGCAGCATTTTTAATTCGTTTTCTATGATTAATCGACGGCGGGTCAGTCGTCAATAGGACAACAGCTGGTACAGATAATAACACTTTGTTCATCGTTCCAGAGGGGTGGGGCTGTAAAGGTGTATATCTTGTTGGTTTTCTTCTGAAGGATTTTGTTTAACTTGTTTTTATTCTTTTTGTGCGTGCGTGCGTGCGTGCGTGCGCGTGCGTGCGTGAAGTCTTCCTGCACATTATTTTTACTTCATCATCTGAATATTTCGATGTTGATCTTCAGTCCTTACGGATCCGGGTTTGTTCTCTCTCTCTCTCTCTCTCTCTCTCTGTCTGTTCTCCTTTTATCTCCACACGCGCTTTGAGAAAAGGAGAGAGAGTCGGAGAGAGAGACAAAACAATGAGTGGGTATAATCACGCCCATCCATCAGATAGAGGATTCTGCATTGCATGTTTGACAAGGTATTAACAGTGAGTGAGGTGGGGAGGAGGGGGTGTAAGGGTTTAGGCAGAGATGAGGTATGCTTGATGAATAGACCCTCATAAATAACAGGTTAATAATCTAAACAATCTTAATGAACTGAGATATATATGGACAATGAGTGAGGTGTACGTAGGACTGCAGCAGGGATCACCAGGAGGCTTGTTCCCGGGTCGTCTCCTTGCTGTGTGTGATTTATTTGCTATGGGTGTGGGGCAGTGGACAGTTTTTGTGTGTGTTTTTAATAAAGGGGGGGTTACTCGTGTGTTGCTATTCATACTCTGGGGTTGGGATAATACTTGACCTTTTGTGTGTGTGTGTGGGCGTGTGTTTGCTCGTCTTGTTGGGAAGGAGAGGAAAAGAATTTTGATGGGCTTGCTGGCAAGAGGTCATCTGTGTCTTGTTTTCATCGTTGTGGTGAGATTAATGTCTTTTGTGTCTAGTTCAGTAGCTTCAAGACGAGTGTTTGTGTTCCCTGATTTTGTTTTTTCTATTTCTCTCTGAACTCTCTCTCTCTTTTTTCACTGTTTTGCTTACAATCTTCTCTGTTAACACACACACACACACACACACACACAAACTCTCTCTCTCTCTCTCTCTCTCTCTCTCTCTCTCGTGTTCTCAGCAAGACTGGACGCTCAGTACAAAAGATAATTACGACCTTGTTAGTTTGTGTGTGTGTGTGTGTGTGTGTGTGTGTGTGTGTGTGTGTGTGTGTGTGTGTGTGTTTATTGATACCTGTTTGTACGTTCGTTTGTTTGTGTGTGTTTATGGTTATTTGTGAACGAGTGTGTATACTTGCGCCTGTGTGTTCATGCGCGAATGTTTGCATTTGAGAGGTTTTATTGTGTGTGTTTGTATATGTGTTTTGTACTCTTACTAAATGTTTATATATTTGCAAGCTCATATGTTTGACTGCCGTCTCTGCACCCCTCCCCACCTGTCCCACCCTCCCCACCCTCCCCACACTCCAACTTGGTTTTTGCATGACTCATGACAAACTTGTTCACGGATGAATTAATTTAAAGTTTATGACTTATTTTCGTCGTAACTAAAGGATTAAACTGCAATCAAGATCTGGGTAGCTAATTGTGATGATCATCTGCTGCTGGGAATTTATTGAACGAAATACAGTCCAAGGTAGACTGACGTAACCCTAACCCTCACCTGCACTTAGACTTCACTCCGCCGTCCAGATCACCCATTTAGTATGTACTGTACCACATCTGAAATACCTTCCTAATGACAGTGTGAAGGACTTTATACCGTGGGGTCGGGAGCTCCTCCACACCTTTGGGTCATGGAGCTCGCACCAATTCAGGGCTTAATATTGAGTTCACTTTGACTTAGAGTTCACGTCAGACCGGGCTCATAGCGATCACACTACTTAGTAATAGTTCATGTAAGACCGGTTTATTATTGGCCCGCGGTGTATATCACCTCGGAGCTCGTATGTTTACATTCAGAGTATATCAACACTGTGCTCACTTTAGGGTCATTGTACAAGGGTTTCATCGTCGAGCTCAAATCAACTCGGAAAACCACGTTCCTCGCTTATACCCGGGCTCACGTTATGTTGGAGCCAGGAGCCAGTGCTCCTAACAGGTTGGAGCACAAATCGGGCTAGGACTTTTGGACTCACAAGAAGCCAGGGCTCATGGACTTATATTAAGTCAGGGTTCATAGGCTCACACGAGGCCGACGACTGACCGCTGATTGGCTTAATATTTATCTTAAAATGGCTAGCGATGGACACCCGCCCCCGGCGAGGCCTTGCCCCCCGCTACACACGGCCATGAATACAGAAGCTACTGTGAAAGGCAGGTGTCGACGGTGTGGCTTTGATGGAAGGGTCTTGGTGAAAATGAGACTAGTGAAAAGAAAAAGGAAACTGAGGCCTCGTTTAGCATAGGCGGCTCTCGTTATTAGGACATTTTACATAAAGATTACGCAAAGAATATTCGAAAAGGCCCTTTTTTTTTCCTCCCAGCCCCACTAGACGGAGCCTCGCCCAATTGGCTTTCCAGACGGTGGATCCTTCCGGTTAAATGGACTTTGATCCCTGCTCCTGTGGTCAGATCGATTGTAGATAATTCCTTATTCGAGGCCTTTGCCCTGCTCTTGTTACCTCACTATTCTTCTTTCAGTTGTTCTTCCTCAACGTGAGACCTTGTTGGTCAGTACCGCCACTTCTAGACAATCCCCACAGAATGACTTCCTATTGGTCAACTGTCCACATAACGACTACCTATTGGCCAATTACCTTCTCTACGGCACTTGTTTTTCCTGTTCTCGTAACACAAAATCATACCGCCTCATGCAGTGATTCCTTTAACCTCAGACCTCGCTTTAGTCATACATAAACTAATACAGAAAACCAGATTTATATCAGTAAGAATGATTGGGGTCAATTCTTTGTTGATTTTCTACACCCACAGTTACCTGTATGTATTACCAGTGTTAAGTCTGGTTATCGTATGCTGTGGCGTCGTTCATCCCTCTGTCCCTTCGTCTGTTCGATTTATTTTCATTGTTGTCCCGTATCACCCAGACCATTTCTTGTAAGTTCACCAAACTTGGCGTTGTGATGTAACTTGATACAGAGGTGTGTCACGCACCACACTCCAGGTATCACGCTTGGCTGGACATGAATAGAAGGTCCTTTCAGTCCATATTTTCCACACTGTCTGAGGCGGAGGTTAAGGTCATTTGAATACAAATTCCAAGAAAACAAATGATAGATTAAGGTCTCACCGTAGATTTGCAATCATTCATAATTTACTCTGAATGGCATGTGAGGTGCCGTTCGTCGTATACTTGAGAACTACAGCGCTCGTCTCCTGTCCTTAGGGTCATTGGTTAGTTGGTTCATATCAGAAGTAGACAGTCTCCAGCCACACTGCCTTTCCCTGTGTGTCAAAGGCTTACTATTCAGTGTGCTGTATCGGAATTGTCCCAAACGGGCCATCAAGTCTGAAACGCAGCTTCATGTAAAATAAAGTTTTTGTCGGCTTTCCTGCAGCCTTGCGACCTTTCAATATCAGGTGGGAAGCTCCATTATATTATTTAAATTCATGAACTTAGAATACAAAAAGTATATATAATAATAACAAACGAAAATGTTTGTACAAAAAAATCGACTAAGCGTGGCTGTACTGCCGAGTTGTATGTTACAGAAAGTTCATTTTGAGGGACAATGATTACCGGTGATTTAGAGACTGATGTTTATTTATTTCTTTCTACTGATGGAAACCATTCATGGTTAATGACGCACAACACTAACAATGAGTTGACTGCCAATGGTGGTAACACGACCTGGCCCTGGCTGACGTCCTGGGTATTGGTACTAGTGGTGGGGGTACCTGTTGATGCCGTGACCTGGGCTCACACATCAAACGCCACCACTCTTAGTTAGTTAACTTGGAGAGTTTCGAGGCTGTGTGCACTCCCTAAGTACACCTTAATATGAATTCCAGTTATGAAGAACCAGGTAGAGCGGACATTAATATTTGCTTTTGGATAATAAAACT
>NW_024743118.1:0-7479 GCF_018991925.1 Homarus americanus | reverse complement strand
GAACATATAATCAACGACCTCACCAGCAAGGAATCGAACCCTCGACCCACTGGGTGTGACTAGGGAATGCTTACCGGCTAGGCCACAAGGACACTAAAAGCAGTTCTAGACTCTGTTATATTTCACACAAAGCCTGTTCATCGAGCTGATGGTGCCGTGAACCTCATTGGGAAACTGCCCGTGCCTCTTATGTGGTGTCAGTAGCATTTTACCGAATCCAGCTGGTATGAAACGCGTTAGTTGCCTCTATCACAGTCGTCGGCCGTGGGGTTCGAACTCATTGGTTGATGAGGTGTTGATTATGCAATTTTTACGGGGATTAGCCCACCCGGGCACATGTCACTGACCCACATCGTGGCCTGGGGGGCGAAAATTTAATAATAATAATAATAATAATAATAATAATAATAATAATAATAATAATAATAATAATAATAATAATAATAATAATAAAAGATACAAAATTGAAAATCAAATAATAAATTAATAATGAAAATAATAATAATAGCACTGCAATAATATTAATAATAATGAAATACAAAAATGAAAAAAAAATGAAAAGTGAGAAATAATATACCTGTACGTATGTTCTGTTGTCAATAGTAAGAGAAACAATTAAGATCCTGCAATTGAGTGTAAACGAGGCAGAAAGTCAGATTAGCAACCTGGACTTTGTCACAATTTTCGTGATGCCATATGGCAGCAGGGTCTACCATTGGACAATACATGATGTTTCCAATATCTTCCCAGGCGGTAGTACCTCCCTGTTTGGTAGCTGCCTACTACTTACTACTTATGCATGTATACATAGACACATGTGGACAAAAAATTTAAGCAAGTAAATAATATGCCTTTGCAGTAGACTGGAGAGAGGCTTTTTTTTTTCTTTTTTAGTTTAACAAATTTATTAACAAAGCTTGGAGTACAGTTTGCCTATTCTGAGTAATTCAGTCAGGTTTTGACACTGAGGGTGGTATCACTTCTCACTGCCACGCAGGACAGAGGTTCATACACAAAGAAATACATCATATTCATTAAGAGTATATATAGGTCAGATTCATGTGGGTGATGTCATTGTTCACTGCCATGCAAGACAGTAGTTCATATACAGTACATTGGACGTCATATTCTAATTGAAGATTAATCAGTGTGGGCTAGCAAATTTGGGATAAACAGCAAGAATGTCCTCAAGCACCCCCGATTCAATGTAGTAATTACAAAGTTCATGATACAATCAGCCAGTTGGCCTGAAGTCTTAGAGAGTGTCACATTCAATAATATAGTGTTCAAGTGTATGCTTGAAAGGTTTATCACAAAGTTTACATGCTGAGTGTTCCGGTATGGATACAGCGTTACTAACTTGCCAGATGTGTCTGTATCCTAACCTAATTCTGGCCACGACTACATCACATTGTCTGGTTCTGTCCTAATGCTGGCCATACCGGTACCTCTCGTCACAAAATTTGTCATATTTACTAATGCTACAACTGCCAGGTCTCTCTGCATTTCTCAGTTCTTCTAGATCAGAGTTCATGATTCTGACTTGAATGTTTTTAAGTACAGCATTGGACAGGCCAAGGCCACTGTCAACATTTTCTTTGTTACATGCCTCATTGGCCAGTCTATCAGCACGATCATGGTATCTAATTCCAACAAGGGACGGAATCCACACAAATTCGATACAAGAGTTGCTCCCATTGGCAGTTAACACATTTCTTTTAATATCACATACAACTTTAGACATAGAACCTGACGGGCTGTTCATTGATTTCAAAGCACTTTGAGAGTCACAGAATATCACCCCACCTCCATTTTCTTTAAGGTAGTCTGCAGCTAAGTAGATTTCATTTAGTTCAGTGTGTGTTGTGCTGGCCCAGCTGTTCAGCCTTTGCTTGTTTGACACTATCATCTCTTTTTCTTTATATATTACAATTGCACAGCCTGTTCTACCTGTGTTTGTCTGCACAGAACCATCAGTAAAAGCAAAACATTCACTTGATTTAATACTCTACAGTATGTGTCAGTTAATAGTTTCTAGTGTGACTCATGTCATCACATCGGTGTTTAACATTTGCTTACTACCAACAGGAGTGTAATTAATTGGGACTGATATATCCAGCCAAGGAGGAATGGCGTTAATGGGTTAGTCTGGGGTGATTGGAACATTCAGTTTCAAGAGATCTGCAACACTTTTGAATCCACGCCCCAAAGAGAGTTTTTTTGTGGAAGGTTAGCGAGATAGTCGGGATTACTTAGATAGAACATTAACTCAGTTTGAGCTGTAGTTTCGGGACCATTGTTCTACAAATCTTTGACACAAAACATGGTCTTAAGTAGAGCTATCCTCTCAGATAGGGAGGGCAGCCCGAACTCTTTCCTCATGTTTACAATTCTGGTTGATTTTGGGCATCCTACAGTAGAATGATGCGCATGGCTTCACTTTGCGCTACCTCAAGGGTGTTGAGTTGTTTAGGCGGAATAGTCACAAGATGGAGAGCATGATCGTCAACTACAGAACGAATGAATTGAAGATAGGAAGTACGAGCATAGGTGATGTTAATTCCATAGCCCTCTCCAACAAGGCTTCTGAAGGGTTTAATGCGCTGTATTAGCTTGGCACAAAGGTTGCCGACAAATTTTGCATCATTCACACAAATTCCAAGATATTTATAAGAATTACATAGTTCCAATGGCATGCTGTTAAAGTTAAAGTCAAGAGGCAGAGGTTGAGCAGGACGAGGATTGAGGACCCTCGTCTTGTCAACAGATATTATGAGACCACATTCCACAGTCCTCCGAGCAAATACATCCTGCAAGGCTTGGAGCCTGAGCTTGGTCTGTGTCATAATGGAGATACCATCAGCATAGCATAGTAGAGCCTCGTTTGGCTGAACTGGAATATCAGCAATAAGCTTGTGCATCAGTATATTAAAGAGCATAGGACTTAACACTCCTCCCTGAGGCGTACCAAGCTCAAATGCTCTCATTGTGGCACTTTGACTCCCCTAAACAGAACACTGGCATACCTGTTGGACAGATAAACCCTTTTCCATGTCAGGAGGTTACCTTGGATGCCAAAATTAGTTAGTTGCTCAAGTATAATGTCTCTATTAGCTCCATCAAAGGCTGATTTAAGGTCTATAAAGGCTGTTTGTGTCTTATCTTTTGAGTGAACAAGATATTCTGCAAAGCATGTCTGTGTACTGCACCCGGGCACGAAACCATGCAGATTATGGGCCAGTTTGTCATTAATTTAAAAAAATTAGACGGTTGGGAACAACTCTTTCAAGGACTTTACACATACAGGGTGTGAGTGAAATGGGCCTGAAGTTTGGAAAGTTATTTTTAGGGATTGGTATTGTTTCCATAAGTCCATGTCTTAGGCAGAATACCCTGTGTGAGGCTCATTTGATACAGGTCAAGCAGTGGATGGTTAGGGATCTCATTCAACAATCTCAGGGTGTTATAGGTTATGCCATCCTCACCAGGGGAGGATGACTCACCTTTCATTAGTGCTGTTGTTAGTTCGTGGTGCGTTATAGGAAACTGGTCGGTAAGGTCTGGTGAGGAACAGGCTATTTCAATATTGAAACCCCTATTAATGTGTGTGGTGTTAAGATATTGCTGTATGTCAGGAGGCAGGGAAGTGATTTGTGACACACTAGACCATTGGTCTAATAGCATGTCAGCATATTCTGCAGGGCTGTGATGAAGCTTGGACTGGGGTGGGTGACTTGGTAATGGCTCTAATTTTGTTCCACATTTCTGCTAGAGTGGTTGTTCTATTAATCCCCTGTAAGAATTGTTCCCAATAGGTGTTTCTCACCTGACCTTTGAGTTCACGAAATTCTCTGTTAGCTTTGAGGAATGCCAAAAGGTTATCACTAGTTTTATTTTGCTTATAAGTGTTGGCAAGCTGTTTTACATTCTCTCCTTCTTTGGTGAGGATGGGGTCATGTGTCCACAGAGGTGGTTTAGTGCTGCCCCCCTTCCTCCTTGACTTAACCCAGGTGGTATAATATGTGGTAATGACATTTACAAGATCACAGCAAAATTCATCCACTGACCCAGGTGTATATCCAGCATACCATCTGTGGATGTAGGCCTTGAAGTGCAGTTTAAGATTATCTGGGATGTTAATTCTGAGCTTAGGATGGGGTTCACACTTGACATCAGCAACAGTGTATTCAGTAAGTATTGCATAATGATCACTGACTAGGTGGTCTGAGATGACCTTAGCCTTGACATTACTGTCTACTAGGTTATACCCAATCACATAATCAAGTCTGCCCCCATCAGATGTGTCACTTTGTCTGTGTCGTATACAGTGATATTATGATTATTGATGTAATTCACGAACACCCTCCCATTAGAGTTACACTGGACATCACCGAGGACAGTGTGACGAGAGTTAAAGTCACCCATACACAGCATAGCATTGTTACCTGATGGCTTTGGTAACACGTCCGCTCGCAGTTCATTACACCGAACATAGATGTTATACAGCGAAAATTGACTGTTTGCTGTCTTTACTGTAAATTGTTGATAGTGAATACTTTCATCATTGTGAGTTTTAATCCATTTACAGACCAGACCATTCTTTACATGAGTGAGCAGGCCACTTCCTGCTCCACTATTGTATGCTGTAAACCCAGCTATCCTGGGTGCAACTTTCTTCTGGGTGCTGGACGTGTAAGGTTCTTGTAAACCAATTACATCAATGTTAAAAACTTTAACAAACCATTGTAGGTCATTAATTCTGCGGTTAACACTCCGGATGTTCCATGAAATGAACCTAAACGTTCGTGTTACTCGTTCCACCTTGAACTGAGTGTAGAGAGTCGCGCGTTGGCTTCATAGATCAGCCTGACCAATAAGTTAACCGTTTCAAATTCATCACCGCCGGAGATCTTGATAATGCGTCTCACAGCCCTTATTCCAGTAGGATTTTTATACACAGGATCCTTCATTAGTCCCGCGAGTTCCTCCTCCGTAAATATTGGAAGAAGTACAGGGTTATGGACAGTTTCCAGACCTGGGGTTATTAAAGAGACCACACTGGCAGTCTGGGGCTCATTCTCCCCATTCATGCTACCATCACTATTGGTCTCGCTCTGGCTACTCACCCTCAAGTTCGCATCATTATGAGAGGAGGCACCAGCTCCTTCAGAAGCTCCACTGACACTATCACTATCATTGTTCACTAGTGCACTTACTTGGCAGGATTTAACCTGACCTGCATTGGCTAAAGAAGGAGAGTCACTGTGCCTGTTGACTTCAGGTGGTGGAGGCGATCCGGACGCATTGGCATCACTGAGTGGGACCACTATTGTGGGTGGGGGCGGCCTCCCAGGACAACTGGGGTGCCAGGCCGTCACACCCTCCTTCCTGCACCTGGGACACTGCCTCCTGGGTGGGGAGGTGTAGCTGTTGATTTCAGGCGATGGAGGCGACCCGGCAGTGCTGCCGTTGGCGTCACTGAGTGTGACCGCTATTGTGGGTGGAGGCGGCCTCCCAGGGCAACCTGGGTGACAGGACATCACACCCTCCTTCCTGCACCTGGGACACTGCCTCCTAGGTGGAAAGCCTGCCTCCCCAAGGACAGTTTCTCAGGGACAGCTCTTTGTGTTATGATCCACAAATGCTTATAGGCTGTCTGTGACAGTATTTCGCCAATACGATTGACCCCAAGCAGTTGTGGAGACACCCACAGGGGGGAGCCCACCGACTCATGTTACACACAACGACACTTGCCGATGAAGCAGTATTCCCAGGAGGTGGTTCCTTCCTTTCCAAACAATTCCAGCCAGCCCCAATGACATCGACGACGCGGTCGAACAATGGTACACAGATGTGAAGACGGAGATGGACAACAACATCCCGACCGCCACTCACAGGACCATTCCCCACCCTCACACTAGTCACCAGCTGAGGCAGCTCAGTGTCCAGTACGCTCACGTGAGACAGCTAGTCAGTATCCGCGGGTGGACGCAAGAGCTGAGAGACCGGTACCGAGAGCTACAGACGGACATCCAGCACGAGAGCAAACGTCTACATGAACAAAAGTGAGCCGCCTTGGTGTGAGAGGCAGCCAACAATTACCGCTATTCTGCTGCCTTCTGGAAAGGGATCAAGCGACTGATGGGTTCCACCTCCAGCACGGTCCCTTACCTGCTCAACCAAAACAACGTAAAAATATTCGAGGAAGAAAACCAAGAACAACTACATCGGCGATATTTACGACAGATCTTTACCATTAGTGAACAGGAGAACGAGAGCTTCGACAGGGAGTTTGAGGAGGACATTTTAGGTCAGCTGCAGGACCATCAGCACCTGCTCCAGCCACTCCCACGGACTGACTTCACTAGATTGGTGGACGGAAGCTACCTGACGGAGCCCATAGTTCCTGCAGATGTGTCAGCCATCATAAAAGGGTTCAAAAACAAATCACCTGGTCAAAGTCACATTAACAAGAAGATCCTGGCTCAACTCCCGACTACATGATAGAGAGGCTTGCTCATATATGCAACGCCTGCCTCGCCTCTGGATACTTCCCTAAGATGTTCAAAATCGCCGTTATTCGCCTCATACCAAAAGCAGGGAAGCCCCCAAACAAAGTCGAAAACTTTCGACCAATATCGCTGCTAGAGGTACCTGCCAAAATCTTCGAAAAGTAGTAAACAAGAGATTGCGGATGTATCTGGAGGACGAAGACGTGCATAATCCCCGCCAGTTCGGCTTCCGCCAGTACCGAGGCACATCCACCGCCAAAGCTCAGGCCTACGAGCAGATCGCTAATGCCATGACTGGCCGCCTTCAGTGCAATATAATACTGAGGGACGTCAGCAAGGCGTTTGACAAAGTTTGGCACGCGGGGCTGCAGTATAAGATCATACAACTGAGACTACCCGAAAATCTGACGCGCATGCTGTGCAACTTCATTATGGACCGCAGAGCCAAAATTAAGATGCAAGAACATTTTGGAGAAGAATTCTCACTATCGAGCGGCGTGCCTCAGGGCTCTTGTCTCTCACCAACCCTTTACACGCTCTACACGGCTGACCTGCCACCCCCAATCGTCGGCAGAGAGTACGTCATGTATGCCGACGATGTAACACAGATCGTCACCTGCCCAGGAAGGTCCACAGCAAGGATGGCGCGACTCACTGCTCGGGCAATAGAGGAGATCTCAGAGTATGAAAATAAATGGAAAATAAAAACAAACAAAACGAAATTTGAGGTCATACCCATAGCCAAATTCAAGCCGGCCCCATTGATGATCGACGACGAAGAGATTGAGTATTCTAAACAAGGCAGGTTGCTCGGCCTCATCATTTCTCGGACGGGCATCATTCCCCACGTGAAGGACAGACTAAATAAAGCCAAAGTCGCCGCAGCCAAATCAAAATGTTTTAAATTGATGCCTGAGAAGATACAAGTTCACCTGCACAAGGCGCTGGTGAGGCCTGTGTTGGAGTA
>NW_024743117.1:0-24520 GCF_018991925.1 Homarus americanus | reverse complement strand
GCTATTTTTATTACTACTAATATTGTACTGATACTGGTATTACTGAAAATGTTATTGCTTCCAATATCCCTCCTGACACTACTGCTAACGCTGCTACTTCTTGTATTACAACTGACATTACTATTGGTATTACTGATGATACTACTACAGTATATATAGGATTAATATTGTTACAACCCCTGGTACTACTATATATATATATAAAACAAAGAAGTCTGTCTGTTTGTGTGTGCGTGTTCGCACGAGAATCTCGGAAACTACTTTACCGATCTATAGTGATGATGGATGGTGTTATATGTAGTGATGATGGATGGTGCCAGAGCATTAAAGGAATGTAAGGAAGAATTTATTATGCACTTAGCAAATTTTTTTAACATGTAATTAAAAACGGGTGCAGTACCAGATTCCTGGAGGAAAACGAATGTGATCTAGATTTTCAAGAAGGGAGATAGATTGCTGGAAGCAATAATTTCAAACTCTATCTGAAACCACCTCGAGAAGCACAAGTTGATCAATGAATCCCAACATGGCTTCAGAAGTGGGCGTTCATGTCTGAAAAATCTATTAACATTCTTTTCAACTGTTCCGAATCAGTGGATAACAGATACGATTATGATGTGGTATACCTCGACTTTAGCAAAGCCTTCAGCAGAGTCCCCACGAAAGACTAATACAAAAAGTGGAGGCTCATGGAATTAGAGGAGATATTCTGTAATGGATTTGGGCATGGTTACTGTATGTATATTATGTATGCTGGATTATATATTATGTATGTATATTATGTATGTGCTCCATTTATGTATTATTCATTCAGCCTAGCTAGCAGCGTGTGGCAATGTTATTACCATATCCCACATGCTTAATTAATGTGCCTGGCGACGTATGGAAGCTGCTAATGTATCACTTGCCATACGTCGTCTATAGCAGTTGACCAGGAGCCTAGCTAGGGAGCGCTACCCCCCTTTGTGTACATACTCTTATCCAGTAAACCGAACCTACAAAACTATACAGGTGTTTGTGTTCTCTCCTGTATATAGAACTTATTACCCAGAACACCTAACATGGCGCAGTGCGTAATCTTACTGGATAATTACGAGTGATTAGTGCAAAGTTTGTGAAAGCCGGCTTATGGACTCCCGCCTTGTGTCAACCACCGCGTCGTCCCTCGAAGAATTTCGCAACTTTGAGCAGTGTCAGTGACAGTGATTTTCTGTGAAGTGTTTAGTGCATTGTGTGTTTCGTGCCATTCATGTGTGACCTTGTTTTAAAGGATTTCCAAGGTATACGGCATGTTCTGGGCATTTGTGGGGAGTAGAGTTCAGCGCACCCTTCTCTAACCGTTTACAGAGGGTGACTGAGCTCCCTGTCTCCAACCCCCCCTCACAGCGCCGCCTCCACCCCCCCTCACAGCTGGGGCGAGACGCTTTGCCCGCCCGACACACACACACACACACACACACACACATACATGTACTAACACTTGCTGACCGCGCCGCTTCATTATATATATTTTATATATATAACCTACTTATCTGTGTATTTAATTAATTTTTTGTGTCTGAAATCTTGTTGATACGACGGGCTGACCTGTCAACACTGATTTAAGACACAGTACACAGATGAAGTAGTTATGTCTCATGCCTTACGTAGCCGTGGAGCCAGCGCCTGGATGAGTCAAGCGGATGATAGTCCCCCAGAGATGGATGACCAGGCCGGCCACGACGCTCCAGCTCCCACAACATCGCGCAGCCCTTCACCTCAACATTCAGCGTTATCTCCAGAGATAATTGCTTTACTGAAGTTTATGAGAGATGAGAGACGCGAGGATGAAGCTCACAGACGTTTGGCGGATGAGCACAGAAGGCAAGCAGAGGCAGAACGAGACCACCAACGGAGAATGGAAGACAGTGCACGGTTTGAAGCCTTGATATCTCGCCTCACTGTTAACCAAGCCCCTGGCTCTAACACTGCCTCGGTACTGAATGGTTCAGATACCTCATCCATGCTTCCTTCACGCCCCCCAGCCCCACCTAAAGCAGCAGCTCAAACACCGCCCATCTTGGAGCCTGATGTAATTTTCCAGACTTTTCGCGAATGGCGGCGACGGTGGGCTGATTATGCTACAATGGTGGATCTCCAGAGTTTGTCACAGCCTAAACAACTCATCCAGCTGCGCATGTGCCTGTCCTTGGAAATTCAGCGTGTCTTGGAACATACGTTGCAGGTACCCCCAACCTCTTCGCTGTCTGTAGAGGAGGTACTGGACGTTCTACAACGGCACATCAAAGGACAGCAGAACGAAGCTCTGCGCAGGAGGGAATTGTTTAGCTGCAGACAGATGGAGGGTGAGTCTTTTGACGCTTTTTATGTACGTCTTAAGAGAGCCTCGGAAGAGGTAGATATATGTTTAGGCCACCACCAGCAGTGTGAGGAGACCCAGTTGAAGCAGGTGATCTTGATGGGTGTTAAGGACGAGGAACTTGTCCAACGCCTCACCTCCCTCGACTCTTCCTCTTCTCTCAAGGATGTGTTGACGATATGTCGCTCCTATGAGGCTGCCAGGTGTGCCACCTCTGCCATCCGAGCTCCCCCTACAGCTGTACGCGCTGTGTCCCGGCACAAGAAGGACAAGAAGTCTGCTCCTACGCCTTCGCCCACCACGTCCACGCCCGGTTCATTTTGTAACAACTGTGGTAAGCAGCACGGAACACAGGTGTGTCCAGCTGCTCAGTCTACCTGCAACAGTTGTGACCGTAAGGGCCACTGGTCGCTCACAGTACGGTGCCCAGCCAAACGCGTCCAGTGCAATGTGTGTGGTCGTCTGGGCCACTATGACAAGTGTTGCCCTACCCACAAACCCAAGGGACAGCGTCGGCGGAAGCTTCAGCGCCCATCCACCAGAGAGGGCCGCCCACAGTCGCCAAATCAGAGGCACGACGACCCTGGACAAAGCCCGACCCATTTTAGGAGGGTGTACTCCTCGCATCCCAGGACCAAAGTCCCCCAGTACATCAGCGTCATCGTGACCTACGGCGGTGTGTCATCCCGTCTTCAGATGTTGCCCGACACCGGCGCTGATGCTACAGTCATCGGTCCCCAGCATTTGCGATGCTTGGGGCTCTCTCCAAGCGATCTAGGGCCGCCTCCCGAGGACCTCTGCGTCACGGCAGATGGTTCACAGATGGCCCCAGCCCTGAGTTCACTCTATGCACATGTCACCTTTGGCAACAGGTCGTGTCAGGCCTGGATTGACGTGCATAATGGTGTCCCGACTCCTTTGCTGTCCTACAGACATTGCCAAGAGTTGGCCATCATCTCCCAGGACTTCCCAACACCGATTCTCGAGGTAAAATACGCCAACAGGGTGCACGAAGGGAGCAGCAACTACCCTGCTGCCGCCCTACCCCTACCTCTGGCCAGTGACACCTCTCCTTCGGTAGTTGTCCCTGCTGCTTCACGTCCCCACGCCTTGGCTCGCCTCCACGACAGTCACTGTGGAGCCGAGGCCACCAAACGGCGTGCACGACAGACTGCGTTCCGGCCTGGCATCGACCCCGACATCTCCAATGCTGTCCAGGTGTGTAAGCCCCGCCACGTATTACAACCCAGCCAGCAGCAGGTACCCTGCATGAGTGACGACAACCCCACCCGCCCCTTTGAGTCTGTGTCGGCCGACTTTTTCTGTGTGTCAGGAAAGTCCTTCCTGGTTATCGTCGACCGCCTCTCTGGTTGGCCGGTTGTCATCAAGGGCGGTAATGACACGACGTCTGCCGCCACCATCAGCAAGTTCCGCCACTAATTCCGTGACGTGGGCGTTCCTGTACGCCTGCGAACCGACGGAGGGCCTCAGTTCACAAGCCGGGACTTTGCTGTGTTCCTCGACCGATGGGGAGTCCGGCATGTGTTGTCATCGCCCCATTACCCGCAGTCCAACGGCCACGCTGAGGCTGCTGTCAAATCCCTGAAGCACCTCATCCTTAAGGTGGCCCCTTCTGGGAACATTGACTGGCGCAGGCCTTCGACCGGGTCTTTGAACTCAAGAACACACCTAACTACACCGGACGCCTGCTCCAGGTTTTGTATGGACGCCCCCTCTGTTCTTGTAAGTCCGTTCACCCTCAACTTTTCCAAGGAGTGGCAGGCCAAGACAGAGATTGTGACCGCTGAGCTGCCGAACGTGTTCAGACGTCGTCGCTCAAGCGCCAACGACTACGCCTGTTCTCCCAGGTTGAGTGTCGGCACCCAAGCCCGTGCGTTCAGGAATCTGACCCTCCCCCTACGTTGGGACAAAGTAGGCGTAGTCATGGGTCTCGGCAGGTCACGGGACTACCAGGTGCGGTTACCCAGTGGTCGTGTGTGGTGGAGGAACCGCCGTTTTCTCCGCCCCGTATCAATGCCTTCTGCTGGCCCCGCCACCAGTGTTGAGTCCCATACCCTTCCCAGTGATGAAGTCCCTCGACGCTCAGAACGGATCCAGAAGAAAAGGTCCGCTCAAGACTTGCTATGAGCGTATAGGGGGGAGTGTATGTATATTATGTATGCTGGATTATGTACTATGTATGTATATTATGTATGTGCTCCATTTATATTTATTCAGCCTAGCTAGCAGCGTGTGGCAATGTTATTACCATATCCCACACGCTTAATTAATGTGCCTGGCGACGTATGGAAGCTGCTAATGTATCACTTGCCATACGTCGTCTATAGAAGGATCAGGACCTTAGCTAGAGCAGTGCTATCCACCTCTGTGTACATACTCTTATCCAGTAAACCGAACCTACAAAACTATACAGGTGTTTGTGTTCTCTCCTGTATATAGAACTTATTACCCAGAACATCTAACAATGACCAGGAAATAATAGTGTAATGACCAGGTAATAACAGTGTAATGACCAGGTAATAACAGTATAATGACCAGGTAATAACAGTGTAATGACCAGGTAATAACAGTGTAATAACCAGGTAATACCAGTATAATGACCACGTAATAACAGTATAATAACCAGGTAATAACAGTATAATGACCAGGTAATAACAGTGTAATGACCAGGTAATAATAGTGTAATGACCAGGTAATAACAGTATAATCACCAGGTATTAATAGTGTAAAGACCAGGTAATAACAGTATAATGACCAGGTAATAATAGTATAATGACCAGGTAATAACAATATAATGACCAGGTAATAATAGTGTAATGACCAGGTAATAATAGTGTAATGACCAGGTAATAACAGTGTAATGACCAGGTA
This sequence comes from Homarus americanus, assembly GCF_018991925.1. Lineage (NCBI taxonomy): Eukaryota > Metazoa > Arthropoda > Malacostraca > Decapoda > Nephropidae > Homarus > Homarus americanus. Next base: position 19,269 of record NW_024743117.1, on the reverse strand, counting down.
ATAATAGTGTAATGACCAGGTAATAACAGTGTAATGACCAGGTAATACCAGTATAATGACCAGGTAATAACAGTATAATGACCACGTTATAACAGTATAATGACCAGGTAATAATAGTGTAATGACCAGGTAATAACAGTATAATGACCACGTAATAACAGTATAATGACCACATGATATCAGTATAATGACCAGGTAAGAGACATAGAAAACAATACGACGTAAGCCATCATGTCTGTTCACCAGCCATATAACACCCAGTCTCGGCTACGAAATACGACTACGCTTCTTTTCACTATACAGTATATCGTGGATTAGCGAGCTCATTTGAGCTTATTTCACGTCGCTCGGCCAATGAATGGACGCATACAAGTGATTCATAACTTCAGCTTGCATAACACTAAGTGAGAAAATGTTGTTATGAATGGTTAGGATAACTTGTATTGTGAGAGAGAGAGAGGTGGAGGCGGCGGTTCCCCTCCGTATCCAACACTCGCCGCGTCGAAAATTAGTTCTGCCAAATTAAGCTAATTATCTTAATTATCCCACTTCTGAGATGTGAACACTGATGCTTCCTACTTATTAATGCCTTACAAGATGTTTGATGTTTCTCAATAAGTCTGTCAATACTTTTAAACGTATAAAAAAAATCATTCTGAACACCATCACGAGCGCCGTTTAAATTAGGGGCGAGGACCTTTGGCGACATGGCGACCTCCTGAATAGATTTAGGAAGTAAAATCACTGGAGAGAATCTTTTGATTAAACTCCCATAATGAGGGATGTTGGCGACGCACGTCAGGTTGGCGGTGTTGGCGAGACACGTCAGGTTGGCGGTGTTGGCGAGACACGACAGGTCGGCGGTGTTGGCGAGGCACGACAGTTTGGCGGTGTTGGCGAGACACGACAGGTCGGCGGTGTTGGCGAGGCACGACAGTTTGGCGGTGTTGGCGAGACACGACAATGTCCAGTAGCAGACTGGCAGGTTCTCACCATTATCTGCAATGTAAACACAACTGACTGAATCTTCCAGTGATGCGTTGATAGACTTATTCTTTATTCTCGTTTGTTAATATTCCTAACCTAACCTAACCTAACCTGAGCTGATCTGTCCAAACGTATCCTAACCGAACCTATTCTAATCTTACCTATCTTAACCTTACATCCCCCAAATAGTGGCTAATATTTAGGTGAAATAAGCTGGACTAAGGTTCTTCAGGTGATGCTATGGTAATAGTAAAATATATGTGTATGAATCATTGAAAATACTGTTGAATATTTCTTAACCCCTTGTGTACGGGGTCTCCTCTCTGCTGAAGACACTCGTGTGACGTTAGCCAAATAAAATATTATAAGTGAAGGGGCTAATGTGGGTGAAAGAATATTTACCATTACTACCCGCGACGCTATGTTTCATAATCATCTGCGATACAGCTATACAATTTATGTTTTTTTTTTCGATATGGCGAAGAGGAAGATATTTTTTACTCACACGTGATAAAGACTCATGGCTTGTACTTAACGATGTTAGTGACACAGTATAGCCAGCAACCTGAGCTTGTTGTGCTTTTGTTAACAATATGGCGCTGGACTGAGACAACGATTGAGAAAACCTTTGTCAATACAACTAAAAGTGTGTGTGTGTGTGTGTGTGTGTGTGTGTGTGTGTGTGTGTGTAATAATAATAATAATAATAATAATAGTAAAAATAATAATAATAATAATAATAATTAAAGGTATATTGAAAGAGTATGGCAACCGGAAGGCTGAAAATATACAGTTACATAATGGGGGAATGGGTCTCTTGATTTACAAATAATATACAAGTAACATGAGTGATACAAATATGATATATAATAACTAGGTGGGGAGAAGGTCAAACTACAGGACATTTCAACATAGTGACAGTGCAAAAAGTAAGATTGACTGGGAGTGAATACATTGGTAGCGTTCAGTGTGAGCGACAAGGGTGAGGTCTTCTGCATACTGAAGGTCAGTAATGGAAGCTGCCGACACCCTTGTTCCTGCCTGGAGTTGTCTTATGTTGAAAAGATCCTTCATCCGGTACTCGATGTCCACCCTGCCAGCTAAACTGGCACGGACACAAGTAAGGAAGGTAGCCAAGAAAATGGAAAAGAGAATTGGTGCTAGTGCACATCTTTGTTTTAACCCCGTTTGGATGGGGAAGAACTCAGACTGGGTGTCATTGTACAGGACACGGCCGTTCATGCCATCGTGGAGTTGCTTCACAATGGTGATGAATTTTGGTGGGCAGCCAAAACAGCTGAGGGTCTACCAGAGGGCTTACCTATTGACCGAGTCGAAGGACTTGGTTAGGTCGATGAAGGCTATGTACAGGTCCCAATACTGTTCTCTGCACTTTTCCTGTATCTGACGGGCAGCAAAGATCGTGTCAGTGGTGCCAAGCGATGGTCTAAAGCCACATTGGGATTCTGGGAGGAAGCTTTCCGCCTCGGGAAGAAGTCTGTTTAGGAGGACACGGGCGATAACCTTGCCAGCTACGGACAGCAGCGAGATCCGATCCTGTGGCAGTTGCCACAGTCGGGCCGGTCTCCCTTGTTCTTATAAATATTGACGATGAAAGCGTCTTTAAGAGCTTGGGGGATTTCCTTCTTTTCCCACACACGCATACATACACACAGGACCTCACCTGCAAATTGGGTGAGAAATTTCTGCACCATTCTTGACACCAGCTCCTACTTCCACCCGAGATCCCTCGTCCGCGAATTGCTATTCCACACCACAACTGCATCCAGCCCATACGAGCACATACTGATTGCTATAAGAACAGTTCAGTCCCAAACATTGTACAAATTATCAACAACTCGTAATCAACCAGTGCATTCGCTCCCAGCCAATCATACCTTTTTTGCACTGTTACTATGTTGAAATGCACTGTAGTATGACCTTCTCCCCACCTAGTTATTATACTCGTATGTCGTGTTTGTATCACTTATGTTACTTGTAAATTATTTATCAATCAAGTGACCCATCCCCCAATTATGTAACTGTATATTTTCAGCTTTCTGACTGCCATTCTCTTTCAATAAATTGTTAATTATTATTATTATTATTATTATTATTATTATTATTATACTCAGAAACATACACACACATACTGAAAACACACATACACACACACACACACACGTAATACCATCTGTGAGGAAGTTACTACACTATGTGTCTGCTCTTGAACACCTCAGCTCACATGATCTACGTGACCTCCACTGTAAACATTAATCTGTATGTTCACTGTATGTTCCTTCACCTTTCTCTAATGAAGGCTTTTGTTAAACCACCAATGTATGTAATAAGTCGTTTATGTCCAATGTATATTTTCAGCCTTCGGGCTGCAGAACTTTTTCAATAAACCGTTATTATTAATTATTATTATTATTATACACACACACACACACACACACACAACTACTGTACTACTACTTTTCTGTCACTTGGAATCGAGTATGACAACAATCCAACTATGATACAACTATACGAGTTATTAAGGATGTCACCTAGGTTGGTGCGTTCTGAGGTGACTAAAGAGGCCGATACGGGACCGACAGGGTCGATCACAGATGTTGCACATGTCGGGGGCTACTTCTAGTGCAGGAGGGGCGGCGACAGCATCTCTCCGGCGTTGGCGCTTGTCTCCTTCGTTATGCAATCGGGCTAACTCGAAAGTATTGACAACCTTCTTGTGTGGTGATCCTCCAAGGGTTACGGTGTGTGTGTGTGTGTGTTTTACTAAGACCTTAGTGTCATATATTAACAGTTAAGGAAGGTTAGATTAAGTTATGTTCCACATTCGAAAATTTACGAATTTTATGAACTTTGCTATGAACTCAAGAACGAACTGATATTTATTAATTTACTCTAAGACTAACCTAACTTAGCATAACCGAACTAACCTAATATAACATAACCTAATATAATATAACCTAACTTAGCATAACCGAACTTAACATAAACTAACTTAGCATAACCTAACTTAACATAAACTAACTTAACATAACCTAATATAATATAACCTAACTTAGCATAACCTAACTTAACATAACCTAACTTAACATAACCTAACTTAACATAACCTAATATAACATAACCTAACTTAACATAAACTAACTTAACATAACCTAACTTAACATAACCTAATATAACATAACCTAACTTAACATAACCTAACTTAACATAACCTAACTTAACATAACCTAATATAATATAACCTAATATAACATAACCTAACTTAACATAACCTAACTTAACATAACCTAATATAATATAACCTAATATAACATAACCTAACTTAACATAACCTAACTTAACATAACCTAACTTAACATAACCTAATATAACATAACCTAACTTAACATAACCTAACTTAACATAACCTAACTTAACATAACCTAATATAATATAACCTAATATAACATAACCTAATAACATAACCTAATATAATATAACCATAACATAACCTAACTAACATAACCTAATATAATATAACCTAACTTAGGATAACCTAACTTAACATAACCTAACTTAACATAACCTAATATAATATAACCTAACCTAATATAACATAACCTAACTTAACATAACCTAACTTAACATAACCTAACATAACCTAATATAATATAACCTAACATAACCATAACCTAATATAACATAACCTAACTTAACATAACCTAATATAATATAACCTAACTTAGGATAACCTAACTTAACATAACCTAACTTAACATAACCTAATATAATATAACCTAACTTAGGACCTAATATAACTAATATAACATAACCTAACTTAACATAACCTAACTTAACATAACCTAACTTAACATAACCTAACTTAACATAACCTAACTTAACATAACCTAACTTAACATAACCTAACTTAGCATAACCTAATATAACATAACATCTAACTTAATATAACCTAACTTAACATAAACTAACTTAACATAAACTAACTTAACATAACCTAACTTAACATAAAACTTAACTTAACATAACCTAACTTAACTTAACCTAACTTAACCTAACTTAACCTAACTTAACCTAACTTAACCTAACTTAACATAACCTAACTTAACTTAACCTAACTTAACTTAACCTAACTTAACTTAACCTAACTTAACATAACCTAATATAACATAACCTAACTTAACATAACCTAACTTAACTTAACCTAACTTAACTTAACCTAACTTAACTTAACCTCACTTAACCTAACTTAACACAAATTACCCTCACTTAATCCTAACCTAAACCGACCTGATAATGTTCAGTCGGCAAGAGTCCGGTAGAGTTTGATCCGATAAAGATATTTTTGTCCGGCGGTTGTTTTGTCCGGTAGAACATGGTGGTATTGACTTTGGGCTATAACGAACTATTGTCCTTACCAGAAGTGTCTTGGACAATCGCGACTCATCAATGACAAATACCTGACATTAATACCTGTCGTTATTACCTGACACTTGAGCCAGGTGTGTAGCTAATGATCACTTACACACACACTACACACAAACACACACACACACACACACATCCACACAAATATATACCTAGTTATTATATATCATATTTGTATCACTTATGTTACTTGTATATTATTTGTAAATCAAGAGACCCATTCCCCCATTATGTAACTGTATATTTTCAGCCTTCCGGCTGCCATACTCTTTCAATAACACACACACACACACACACACACACACACACACACACACACTATTACTAATACTTTTTTGTGACTCGGAATCGAGTATGACGATCATCCTTCTATTTTACAATGATTTATATTAAAAAGGATGTCACCTTCGTTGATGAGCTCTGAGGTGACTGGAGAGGCCAATAAGGGACCGGCAGGGTCGTCCACAGATGTTGCACGTATGAAGGGCTACATCTAGTGGAGGGGCGGCGACAGCATCTCTCCGGCGTTGGCGATTATCTGCTTCGGTATGCAGTCGGGCTAACTCGAAAGCATTGGCACCTTCTCGTGTGGTGCTCCTCCAAGCGTTACGGTGTGGAGTAATCGTCTCCCATGTGAGGGGGTCGATTTGGTACTTTTTCAGGTTTGTCTTAAGACTATCCTTATACCTTTTCAGTTGCCCACCAGCGTTACATTTACTATTCGGTAGGTGACTGTAAAGTAGCATGGCCAGTCCAACATAGTTGTTCATGGATTATGGTAGCCTTGATGCTTCTACAGATGGTATCGGCAAGAATACTGGCATTTGTTCTCTTGTCTTCCCAGCGAACTCAGAGGATGGAACGTAGAGTACTTTGGTAAAATTTTTCAAGTGCATTGAGGTGCCTCCTGTATGTGACCCATGTCTCGCTGCCATATAGCAGGGTGGGGAGGACCACTGTTCGATATACGTGTAACTTTATAGATAATTTCAGCTCCCTACAGCTGAAGACACAGCTGAGATACCAAAAATGGGTAACATTAGAGAGGGTAGTACCGTTAAGCTGGATAGATTGGTGGAGGTGTAGCTGAACCAGGTCAGGCTGAAAGAGAATCTGAGTCTTACGTACATTCACCTCAAAGCGAAGTGTGCATACGCATCTGCGTAGATGTTCAGGATCTCCTGTAGGTCACATTCAGTGTGAGTGACAAGGGTGAGGTCTTTTGCATACTGAAGCTCAGTAATGGAAGCTGCCAACACCTTGTTCCTGCCTGGAGTCGTCTTATGTTGAAATGACTCTTCATCCGGTACTCAATGTCCACCCCGCCGGCTAAATTGGAGCTGGCACGAGTAAGGAAGGCAGCCAAGAAAATGGAAAAGAGAGTTGGTCCCAGTATACACCCTTGTTTAACCCCCTTTTGCATGGGGAAGAAGTCAGACTATGTGCCATTGTGCAGGACACTGCCGGTTATTCCATCGTGGAGTTGCCTCACAATGGCGATGAATTTTGGTGGACAGCCAAAACGGCTGAGGGTACACCAGAGGGCTTCCCTGTTGACTGAGTTGAAGGCCTCGGTTAGGCCGATGAAAGCCATGTACAGGTCACAACGCTGTTCTCTGCACTTTTCCTGAATCTGACGGGCAGCAAAGATCGTGTCAGTGGTGCCACATGATGGTCTAAAGCAGGGGTGTCAAACTCATTTGCCAAGGCGGGCCAGATTTAATATGAGTACACAGTATGCGGGCCATGTAATATAATTATGAGCGGACGGCAGACTGCTGTAGCATTGGGCATGGGGATGGCTTCTGTCCACCTAGTGAAACGGTTGATGCAAGTGAAGATGTAGGTGCTACCGCAGGATGATGGAAGAGGTCCCACTATGTCGAGGTGCACTACTTGAAAACGTCCTTTGGGTATAGGGAAGGTTTCTAAAGGGGCCCGTGTGTGACGATGTATTTTGGAGGACTGACAGGCCAGGCACTGGGCAGCCCATTTCTTAGCATCTGTCTTGATGCCGGGCCAGACGACGCGATGCGTGAGGAGACGCTGGGAGGCCCGCACACCCAGGTGGCTGAGACCATGGATGCTGTCGAAAACAGTGCGGAAGTGGACGTGAGGCACGAACGGTCTAGGCTGCCCACAGGATACGTCACTCCATAATTTGATGTTCGTGCTGGGGATTGGGAGTTCTTGGAGTGTGAGGCCTGAGGGAGATGTCTTGTATGCTGCCAGGTCTTCGTCATTTTCTTGAGCCGCGGCGAGTTGCCCGTAATCGATGGGTGGGGATGAGGGGAGAATGTTGGATATACAACGAGAGAGGGCGTCTGCGATCTCGTTGTGGCTGCCTTTAATGTGTTGGACGTCGCTGGAGAACGCCGAGATATACGCCAAGTGGCGCAGGACACGAGGTGTATGTGACTGGGAGGCTGAAGTAAAGGCGTGGACGAGGGGCTTGTGATCAGTGAAGATGGTGAACTGACGGGCCTTGAGGAAGTGCTGGAAATGCTTGACAGCCAGGTATATGGCCAGGAGTTCTCGATCAAAGGCGTTGTACTTGAGGTGTGGTGGTTGAAGTCGTTGTGAGAAGAATGCAACGGGCATGAGAACTCCGTTGATCTCCTGCTGTAAGACGGCGCCCATTGCAGTAGAAGAAGCGTCTGTTGTGAGAGTGGTCCGGGCGCTAGGTGCGGGGTGGGCTAGGAGGGGAAGGCGTGTGATGTGCTGTTTGATAGCGGTGAATGCCGTAACAGCCTCTTGAGTCCACACAAGAGGCTTGTGAGACTTCTTTGGGAGTCCCTTGAGAAGGTCGTAGAGGAGAACTAGGACGGTGGCAGCGTTGGCAATGAAGCGGTGGTAATAACTGACTAAACCAAGGAATTCTCGGAGTTTCTTCGCCGTTTCAGGATTGGGGAACTCCTTGATAGCAGTTATCTTCTGTGGTAGGGGTTGGATGCCACTAGGCGAGACTCTGTGACCGAGGAAGTCGATGGAGGAGACTCCGAAGACGCACTTAACAGGGTGAACTTTCATGTTGTTGTTCTGCAGGCATTGGAGGAGGAGTTGTAGGTGGTGATGATGCTCGGCAGGCGTCGAAGATGCGACGAGGATGTCGTCATTGTAGACGGTGACAAAATCGAGGTCGCGAAGCATATGGTCCATGTACCTCTGGAAAGTCTGTGCTGCATTGCGTAGGCCAAAACTCATGAAAGTATACTCGAAGAGTCCGAATGGAGTGGTGATGGCTGTCTTCTGGGTATCTGCAGGTGCTTCAGGGATCTGGTGGAAGGCACGCTCCAAGTCGATCTTCGAGAAGATTGTCTTGCCATGAAGTTTGTGGTGGAAGTCCTGGACATGCGGAATAGGGTACCTGTCAGGTTTGGTGACGAGGTTCAGGGATCTGTAGTCGCCACACACCCTCCAGTCGCCGGATGATGGCTTAAGAACCATGTGAAGAGGCGATGCCCAGGGACTCTTAGAAGGACGAATGATGCTGTCTTGCAGTAGTCTGTTGAATTCCGCCTTGGCTGCGTTCAGGAGCTCAGGGCGTGAGAAGACTGGAGGTCCTTAGGTCTCGATGTGGTGGAAAATTCCCGACGTAGGTGGTGGGGGTGGAGAGACTCGGGGTGAGAAAAGTTCCTTGAACTCTTCGAGCAGGGGGAAGAACTCGTTGGACGGCGAAAGACAGGAGATAGTGTCGGTGTCTTTGGCACGTGAACCCTGGATCTTGCGTGCTGTAGGCTCATGGGTGAGGCGACGATGGCTTCGGTCGACTCCGAGCTTGTGGAAGGTGAGGAAGTCGAAGCCAAGGATGGGTTGAGACTCGTCTGCGACTACGAATGACCAGCACAGAGTCTTGGGGAGACCGAGGTCTAAGGCGAGGGTGCGTGCGCCGTAGGAGGCGATGGGGGTACCGTTGGCGGCGAACAGGTCATAAGAGGGCTGCCTTGACTTGTCTTGTCGTGAGGGAGGGATGATACTGACCGATGAACCTGTGTCGACGAGGAATTTCGTGCTGGAGGTGCGGTCGGTGTCGTGTAGTAGTGAGATGCCTGAAGGGACGGGGGCTGAGGCGTCTACCAACCTCCGTTGTTGCCGTTTCCCGAGTAGGTGCAGTGGGGCTCACAGCGTTGAGCATTGGGGCCGAAACGCCAGTGATACCAGCAGAGGGTATATTCGTTGTGCTGGGGGCTGGCGGTGGTTTCCGGGGCAGGAAGGGCGCGTCGGGGATTGTAGGGCGCGGTGCGTGGGTTAGGAACAGGCCCAGCAGCAGGCATGGAGGAGCAGAACTGTTCAATGGTGTTCATACTGCGGCTAAAGTTTTGCAACAGGTCCCTGATGTCTTGTGAGATATTGCTTGGCTGAGGGGTGTTGACCCGGCTTACAAGTTCGGAGGTAAGTACTGGTGTGGTCGTTGGGTTGTCCGTGGCCACTGGGCACGGAGCCGCGCACTCGTTGAATATTCTATCTGCCGCGGTTGCGTACAGTTCAGGTGTCGTCGAGTAATTTACTGCGGATAGGGTGGTACGTACTTGTGTGGGGAGCTTTTGTGCGTGAAACTGGTGCAGGATAGGTTCGGGAAGTCTGTCTCTATGCCGGGAGTTCAGCCTACACATCTCCTCCCAGAGAAGTCCCGGAGTTTAGTTTCCAGGGGAGATAGAAGATAGGTTCTGCAGGAGACTGGGGCGGGTCCGTCGGTAATGCGTTTTTAAGGCGTCCCGCAGGGTGGCGGATTTGTTGTTCTCTGGAGGGTTGGAAGTAGTCCGTGATACATGCGTGGTGACTTCCGTGGGCAAGGAAGAGAGCAGGGCACCGTACTTTTGCTCGTCAGTAGCTTGTGAGCCGATGAGGATTGCTTCCACATGATCTAACCAGCCCTCGACGTTGTGGTTGAAAGTCGGTAGAGAGATCCGTCCGTCCTCCATCCTGTGCGAGTGCGTTTTTCCGGGGGTCACCAGTTGTAGGGTTACGTGAAGTTATTTTGTCTAGCACTCAGGATGGGATGGATGGAAACTCTAGGTGGTGGTTTTCTTATATAAAATATATTATATACAAGACAGTCTGGTGCTGGAGATGCCGTGTGGTGAGAAGCTTGCTCAGAAGACTCGTTCAGTGAGTAGCGTGTTTTAGGAGGTATCTGTGCAGGAGTTTCGTTAGAGGAGATGTTGCGTGTTGCTGTCCTCCATGTTGAATGAGAGCTGGACAGCGAGGAGCTTGCTTGGAGGAGGTGTTGCGTGTTGCTGTCCTCCATGTTGAATGAGAGCTGGACAGCGAGGCGCTTGCTTGGAGGAGGTGTTGCGTGTTGCTGTCCTCCATGTTGAATGAGAGCTGGACAGCGAGGAGCTTGCTTGGAGGAGGTGTTGCGTGTTGCTGTCCTCCATGTTGAATGAGAGCTGGACAGCGAGGAGCTTGCTTGGAGGAGGTGTTGCGTGTTCAGGGACGTAGGGTAGAATGAATCTCAATGGAGAGACTGAGAGCTTATATACACAGCAGCCGGAAGTAAACCCCTGGAAACTCGCCGGTTGCTGGACTCCGTTGCTAGGGTAAGCGTCGCAGGTGGTGACCCCCCCCCCCTGAAAAGCTCGCTGGTTGTTAGGATACTGTCCCATTGGTATGCGGCTACGCTGTTGTAGGGAGAGATCCACTACACTTTAACATACGGACCGTGAACAAAGTTCATGAAAATTTGCAACCTTTAAAAAGCTGCCTTGCTGAAATCCAGTCGACGGTAAATGCAGCTCGAACCATTTCAGAAGCAACAGGAATTTTGCACTACCTGAATAATGAAAAATTCGTGTTCTGGTTGGAGCTTTTTCATCAGATCATGCCTCATGTTGAAGTAATTTACAACCAAATGCAGTCTCTAGAAATTGCTGTATTTAAAGTACATGAATATAAAACAAATTTCAAAACTGCTATTTTAGAAATAAGAAACTCGAAGTACTGTGAGAATCCTTCAAGGACACTCATGGCTGAAGCAAAGGAAGTATGTGACTGCATATGTGTTGATATAGTGGAGAGATATTCTTTCACTAAACAATTAGTAGCTGCTAAATTATTCAACAAGAAAAGCTTCACTAGTTTTAAGAATAAACTGCCTACAGAAGAGATAGGAATGACCACTGAAGCATATCCCATGAGTGACAAAGACAAATTTGAAACTGAACTTAGAGTGTTCTACAGTAGGTCCGATATGCATGAATATTGCAGGTTAATTAACCTGCTGAAATTTATCTTGGAAAATAATTTAGATGGTGTTCTTAGTGAGATTACGAAACTGATAAAAATCCTCTTGACAATTCCTATGACTACATCAGAGCTTGAACGCTGCTTTTCAACATAAAAAAGAATAAAAACTTTTCTGAGGAGCACTATGAATCAGGAAAGGATAAATGCACTTGCACTGATTTCAACGGAAAAAAAATTCTTTAACAGTCATCCAAACATCAATGAGAAAGTTGTTGACCTTTTCGTTCAAAAAAACAAAACAAGAAGAATTGATTTTATTTTTAAATAAATTTGGATCAAGCTAGACTGGAGTATTTTATTATTTTTATCATATATATATATATATATATATATATATATATATATATATATATATATATATATATATATATATATATATATATATATATATATATATATATATATATATGTAATATTCAGAAATTTCAGAGTAATTTCAAATGCCCCGCCATTAGCGATACTGAGCGTTCAAGGTCATCTGAGGGGAGAGAGCGCTGCCTGCTCATAGCGAGAGATTGCGGAACTAGGCCTATATGATATTAAATGTAATTTACCGAATTAATAATGATGCGATTCATGAAGTAAGGGACTATTATTGAATTTGAAATTATTATAGATCGGTTATCAGTCTGAATAATGTTACGGGTGTCCCAAGGAGTTATTAGTTAGGCGGAAAATATGTCACGTAGGCCCAAGCTAACGCCTTGAGAGGACACGAGGCGGGCTCTCTCTCAGTCGCGGGGAGGATTCATACAAAACAAGACGTCCCTGTGCGTCCGTCACAGAAATAGTCACGTGGCCTAGTCACCTGTGTTGCGCTATTTCCGTATAACAAGTAAGTCTCATGCGATCTCAGACAGGGTTAGATAGGGCAGTGGTACAGTAAACTAGAGCTAACAGTGAGTTCATTTCAGGGTTTCCGTCAGAACCCACTTGACTGGAGTTGACCGGAGTTGACCGGAGTTGACTGCGAGAGATTGACTGCCGTTTGAGACTGCCGTTGATGATTGAGGGTGGCGATTGTCGCCATTGGACCGATCAGTGTAGGCCTGTCACTGTTTAGCGGGGTAGCAAAGGATCTCTTGAGTGAACGAGTGCTTCCGACAACTAAAAGGACGGGACGCTGAGGTTGTGCATTGACTATCGTGACTTAAATAAGGTCACGGTACGCGATGCGTTTCCTCTGCCTAGGATAAATGAAACTCTAGAATCTCTGACGGGGGCCCAGTTTTTCTCAACGTTTGATCTGGCGGCGGGATATCACCAGATAGAAGTAAAACCTTCAGACCGTCCAAAGACTGCCTTCAGCACAAGCTTCGGACACTTTGAGTACAGGCGACTGCCTATGGGATTGTCAAATAGTCCGGGAACCTTTCAGAGATACATGGAGCGAATTTTAGGGGATAAGATTTTCTCCTCGTTGCTTGTATACCTAGATGATGTGATGGTGTTTTCAAGTACAATAGATCAGCATATAGTCAGATTGAGGGAATTATTTTGCAGGATGAGGGAGAATAACTTAAGATTTAAACCTAAAAAGTGTGTAATAATGGCTTCAAAAGTAAGTTATTTAGGATATCAGGTGTCATCTGAAGGCATCACAGCTGATCCTGAGAAGATTAGGGTAATAAGAGATTGGCCAGTCCCTCAGACGGTGAAAGATGTGCGGTCTTTTGTAGGGTTCACATCATTTTACAGGAAATTTGTTAAAGGGTTTGCCCACATAGCTGCTCCACTGCATGCGTTGATGCATGGGAAATCTAAGGATCGGGTAGATAGTGAATGGAGAGAGGAACAGCAACAGGCTTTTGAGAAACTGAAAGACAAGGTGACGCAGACACCACTGTTGGCTTGCCCAGATTTCACTCAGGAGTTTATATTAGAAACAGATGCAAGTTTTCGTGGGCTAGGTGCGGTGCTGTCCCAGCGGAAGGATGGCAGGTTGCATCCGGTGTGCTATGCGAGTCGGGGCCTGAGGAAATCAGAACGTAACATGAACAACTATAGTTCTCGTAAGTTAGAGATGTTAGCACTCAAATGGGCAGTAGTGGATAAATTCAGGGATTATTTGGCAGGGAAACACTTCACAGTCTATACAGATAACAACCCACTCAGTCACCGCGAGAAGGCTAAACTAGGTGCCGTGGAAAGTAGGTGGAATGCGGATCTCGAGCAGTTTAACTTTACTATAGAGTACAAGCCGGGGAAGAACAACATTGTGGCGGATACTCTATCTAGAATCCCGGCGGAACAGGAGGAAGATAGTGAAGAAGAGTATACAGCGATGCATGTACTAGAGGAGAACGGGGCAGGAAGGAAGGAACTGTGGACGATGGATGGGCTGCGTAAGGAGCAAGAAGGCATGGACTATATGACAAAACTGCGAAGATGGTTGGTGGGAGAGCTGCCGGAGGATGAGGTACAGGTAGAGCTCCAAAATGATGATTTCCGCAAGATGTACCGAGCTAGGAAATCCCTGATCGTAAGAGAAGATGTTGTCTGGCATAGAAGACCCGAAGGGAAGAATCTATGGAGGGAGGTGCCAGTGTTAACTCCAAACTTGCAGGAGGCTTTGACTAGAGCCTGCCACGACGAGTTTGGGCATCAGGGGCGAGATCGCACCCTGTCGCTGGTGCAGGAGCGAGGTTTCTGGTCAGGCATGGGAGAAACAGTGCGAGACTACATAGCCAGCTGCGAGAGGTGTGGAGTAGCAAAAGATGAAGTGTCGAAACCCCAACTGCATTTAGGGACGATTGAAGCTGCCAAACCATTAGAGACACTGGCCGCAGATTTCACCTTGCTGGACAAGCGGCAAGGATTGGAGAATGTCCTGATAATGGTTGACATATACAGTCGTTACACTTGGGCCTTTCTCACCAAAGACCAGAAAGCCTCGACGATTGCAAAGATCCTGGTGAATCGGATCTTCCTGGCAGTGGGTGCACCTGAGCGACTGTTGACCGATCAGGGAAGGAATTTTGGCAGTGCATTGGTCCGACAAACTTGTGCCACCTTTGGGGTGAAGAAAATAAGGACGTCAGCATATCACCCACAGGGAAATGGTATGGTGGAACGGTTCAATCGAACCCTGCACGGTCTGCTGGCCACCCTCGAGGCAGAGGAAAAGAATAGGTGGCCAGAGCATCTGCCGGCAGTGGTGTCACAATATAACGCGACTCCGCATGCCACGACAGGGTTTTCCCCATTCCTGTTGTTTTACGGGAGAGAACCAAACCTGCCGTTTGACCTCAGGCCGGAAGTAGACCCAGAGCCGGTAGATGAGTGGGTGATGGTGATTAGAGACCGGCAACGAAGATTGCAGGAAGCAGTGGAGATCAATGTTCGGAGACGTAAGGAAATAAATAGAAGAACAAGAGAAGAGAAAGCCCACGAGAGTAGCTGGGAAGTGGGCCAGGAGGTTTTGCTGAGGAACAATGTAAAAATAGGCCGGTGTAAGCTGCAAAACCATTGGTTTGATACGAGATGGCACATTGTTGAGGTCCTAAATCCAAGGCCTGGTTTATATCGCATTGAGCCCAGTGGGGAAGAAGACCTGGAAGCGAGAGTGGAAAACCGGAGCAACTTGAAGGCTGCTCCAACCCTAAGGCATCCGGGAGACCCAGCGATGGATGAATCTGAGGAGGAAGACGAGGAGCCCCCACTCCAGATGAGCAAGATGAAGAGAAGTAGTTCAGAGAGGTCGATCGAGCCTGCAACTGAAAGACGAAGCCGACAAATTACAGTTTAGGTTGCAGGGTAATGAGAAGGGGCAGGTTGTCGAGGGTGAGTTGGAGGAGTTGTGAGTAGGGCAGAGGGGATTGGAGAGATGGAGAGTAGTGGTTGCTGTCATGAGCGAGATTGAGTTGCTGTCATGAGCGGGATTGAGTTGCTGTCATGAGCGGGATTGAGTTGCTGTCATGAGCGGGATTGAGAGTACGGTTGTAATGTCCAGGGCCTCACTAATATGGACTGGTACATTGTCAGAGGGTTGGTCTGCCGGCATGAGGTTCGGAGACGTGGACTGAGTATTTTTTTGACACTGGTTCCTCTTAGTCAAGGGCCAGGCAAAAGGAGAGCATGTTTGTTTTGGACTGTGTATTGTTTTTGACACTGGTTCCTCTTAGCTCAAGGGCCAGGCAAAAGGAGAGCATGTTTGTTTTGGACTGAGTATTGTTTTGACACTGGTTCCTCTTAGCTCAAGGGCCAGGCAAAAGGAGAGCATGTTTGTTTTGGACTGTGTATTTTTTTGGACACTGGTTCCTCTTAGTTCAAGGGCCAGGCAAAGGAGAGCATGTTGGAGATGGACTGAGTATTTTTTTTGACACTGGTTCCTCTTAGTTCTAGGGCCAGGCCAAAGGAGAGCATGTTTGTTTTGGGCTGGTATTAATTTTGACATTGGTTCTCTAGTTAAGGGCCAGGCAAAAGGGGAGCGTGATGTTCTGGTTGGGTTGAGTTGGGCTAGGAAGAAATGGAGTTGCTAGCTGCGAGTGGAATAGTACAGAGTTGAAGGTGGGTTCTAAGTTGTTCTCTCAGCACATGAGGGCAGTGCTGTTTTCTTTTAGTGGGGTCGAGTGTTCGCGGGAGAGAAAAGGAGAGAAGAGAAGACGGGAATGCTGCGTTTAGCAAAAGGGGGAGGATGCAGTCCTTAGAACAAAATTTTAGGGGGGTCGTATGCATGTTTTCTCAGCACATGAGGACAGTGCTGTCTTTTTTTAGGGGGGTCGATTGTAATATTCAGAAATTTCAGAGTAATTTCAAATTCCCCGCCATTAGCGATACTGAGCGTTCAAGGTCATCTGAGGGGAGAGAGCGCTGCCTGCTCATAGCGAGAGATTGTGGAACTAGGCCTATATGATATTAAATGTAATTTACCGAATTAATAATGATGCGATTCATGAAGTACAGTAAGGGACTATTATTGAGTTTGAAATTATTATAGATCGGTTATCAGTCTGAATAATGTTACGGGTGTCCCAAGGAGTTATTAGTTAGGCGGAAAATATGTCACGTAGGCCCAAGCTAACGCCTTGAGAGGACACGAGGCGGGCTCTCTCTCAGTCGCCGGGAGGATTCATACAAAACAAGACGTCCCTGTGCGTCCATCACAGAAATAGTCACGTGGCCTAGTCACCTGTGTTGCGCTATTGCCGTATAACAAGTAAGTCTCATGAGATCTCAGACAGGGTTAGATAGGGCAGTGGTAAAGTAAACTAGAGCTAACAGTGAGTTCATTTCAGGGTTTCCGTCAGAACCCACTTGACTGGAGTTGACCGGAGTTGACCGGAGTTGACTGCGAGAGATTGACTGCCGTTTGAGACTGCCGTTGATGATTGAGGGTGGCGATTGTCGCCATTGGACCGATCAGTGTAGGCCTGTCACTGTTTAGCGGGGTAGCAAAGGATCTCTTGAGTGAACGAGTGCTTCCGACAACTAAAACGACGGGACCAGCATCCACAGTGGGTGATCAGTTCTTACCACTCGGGTGCACAACACCACATGTCCCGAGCAGCTTAGTGAAACCCTCTTGCTAACGGGAAGCTAAAGTTTCTCTCAACTGTACAAGGTCTGATTGGCTCACTCCCTTCCGCTTTATGGACGCACTGGGAGTACACTGAGGCTATCTGAGTAAACTAATGGTCACACACTGAGACCGTGAGTCTAGGTCTCTAGGAGATACCTAGAGGAACATCTTCCCTCCCTTATTACGGGTGTAGTTAACACCATTCCTCAGACTGATATTATCTTGACGTGTGTAGTTAATAGTCCTAAATAATTTTGATAGTATTGTTTTGAATGTTTGTGCCATTAAGTGGAACCAGAGTGATACTGTGATTTGATTCTTTTAATGCATCTAATTGTTCTTCATAATTCTGATCTCAGGTATAACCTTGTTCCCCAGAGTAGTGGTTAAGTTAGGTTAGGAAGTGTGCATCTGTTGGGGTGCTATTATTTTGTTGAAAGCCCTTAAGGCCTATTCATTGTAGAGTATTTAATTTCTTATTTCTTATTACCATTTCCTCAGTGACTGATATTATTTTGTTGAAAGCCCTTAAGGCCTATTCATTATAGAGTATTTAATTTCTTATTTTTTATTACCATTTCCTCAGTGACTGATATTATTTTGTTGAAAGCCCTTAAGGCCTATTCATTGTAGAGTATTTAATTTCTTATTTTTTATTACCATTTCCTCAGTGACATATTATTTTGTTGAAAGCCCTTAAGGCCTATTCATTGTAGAGTATTTAATTTCTTACTTTTTATTACCATTTCCTCAGTGACTGATATTATTTTGTTGGAAGCCCTTAAGGCCTATTCATTGTAGAGTAGTTAATTTCTTATTTTGTAATACCATTTCCTAAGTGACTGATATTATTTTGTGAAAGCCCTTAAGGCCTGTTTCATGTGTGCAAGCAACATTTCTTAATACTTCAAATGTATTGTTGCCTGTGTTTCTAATAATTTCTATATCATGTATAACTTTTATTCCCCAGAGTAGTGGTTTAAGTTTAAGTTAAGAGGTGCGCATATTGGTGTACCATTATTTGATTGTGTTTGTAGTGTTGGAGGGAATATAAGTGTCTAAATTTTACAGTGTGTCTCATTCATCCCAGTCACAGACGCTATCCTTCCACGGGTCACGGACAATTCATTTTGTTTAGTAGATTTACGTGTTCTTGTGCTGGTTCGGGATTTTTCTCAAAGGGGCGCTTCCACTGCCATTACCATCTATTAATTTTTAATAAACCCCAAGTCAAGTGAGAAATTAAAGTCCAGTAAATTCCGACCAGTTACATATATATATATATATATATATATATATATATATATATATATATATATATATATATATATATATATATATATATATATATATATATATATATATATATACCTACTGTATTTCTGTGTATATGTGTGTGTCTTACACAATATTCAAACAATTCTTAAAAATGTTTTGAAGCAGCACCCCCACGAATTAGAGTCACGAGCCGCCACTGGTCCTGAGGCTTTTGTTATTTTTTTGTGGCAGTAGCTACCTCATCCAGGGATTGAGGATAGCTGAGGTGGGTCAGCTATGGAAGCTGAGAGACCTGCTGAGTCGGACATCCACATCGGTGTTTCGGTTGAGCAGTGATCGGTAGTGCTCTTTACAGTGCTGAAGGAGGCCTTCATTGTCTTTAATTAGGGAGTTACTGTTGAATGAGCGGAGGGAGGCTGCGCCGTGAGTGATTGGCCCATAAAATGTTTTAGTGAAATTGAAAAATTTACGCATCTTGTGCTGATCTGCAAAAAATATTTGTGTTTCACATGCTTTATTTTTAAACAAGTCGTTCTTTAGATTTATAAGTTCACACTGGGCCACCGCTCTCTTCTTGCGGAAGGTATCAGCTTTGGTCCGAGACAGGGTTGTTCTGCTAGTCAGTTAAAGCAGCACATTTATTATCGACGAGTACATTGATTGCCGGTTCATTTTCATGAAACCAGTCCTGGTGTATTCTTTCGATCTGGCCGAAGGTCTCTCTGCAGGTTTTTGCCATGACAGTGTCGAGAATATTCCATTCAGCACTGGGATTTGGGTTGTTCGTTGTC
>NW_024743116.1:0-34327 GCF_018991925.1 Homarus americanus | reverse complement strand
TCTGCCTTTGTGCATTAAGTAACTCATTATTTAAATTGTCGTGGATCTCGGCAGTCTCAGATGTCGTTATCAGGTCGGAGTCATCTGTCAGGTTCACGGCCAAGTGCGACACCCCCTCTCTCAGCTGCCTCTTTAAACTGTCAAAGTTTGCCCTTCTGAAGTCTGGTACTTTAGTGGAATTTTCCTTACGTCTGCCCTGAAAATCTAACTGGAATCGAATTTCTTTGTGATCGCTGTTTGCAAGTTCGTTCCCTACCTCGACATTGCTAATGAGGTTTTCTCTGTTCGACAGAACTAAATCGAGTATATTATTACCCCTTGTGGGTTCGGTTATATGTTGACTTAGGAAACAGTCCTGGATCATCTCGAGAAAATCCTCTGATTATGAGTTACCCTTAAGGTCAGTCCAATCTATTTGGCCAAGGTTAAAGTCGCCTACTATACAGACTTTGTTGTGTATGGAGGCCCTGCGCATTTCATCCCAGATAAGTCGCTCATTGACTCTATCAAGATTGGGAGGTCTATATATTACTCCTGTGATTAATTTTTCCCTACCGTCGCTAAATTCTATCCAAATTGTTTCTGTATTCCGCTCAGTTTTTATTTCCTTATTTATTTCACACTTCAGATTATCGCTAACATAGATTGCTACTCTGCCTCCTTTCCTGGTCTGCCTATCGGTATGGAACAATTTGTAACCCGCAATTTGGCATTCGATCGGCAATTCACGTGAGTCTAGGTTGATCCATGTTTCAGTGAATGCTATTATATCGATTTTTTCGGTACATACCAAGGCCCTAATATCATCCATTTTGTTTCTCATACTTCTACTGTTCGCGTAGTAGATATTTAAGTTAGTCGTGTTCTGAGTCCTCCCTTTACCGCGTTTAGTTTTAAACTCCCTCTTTAATTTAGTTTTGTCATCTTTCCTAACACTATTTCCCTGTAATCTTTTACTTTGTTTACCCGCTCCCACTGCAGTTCCCCCACCCCCGTGCCCATATGTTCCCCGAGCAGTTTAAAGACTTCGATATCCTTTGAACTGCCCCCTCTAGAGACCCAGCCAGGGTTGCCACCCCATCCTGAGACAGGTGCACCCCATCCCTAGCATAAAGGTCCCTTCTGCCGTAGAAGTTGTCCCAGTTGTCAATGAATGGGACCGATATTGACTTGCAATATCTGTCAAGAACGGTCGTTGACACCAACCGCCCTTGACAACCATTCACTGCCAACTCTCCTTCTAGGCAGGACACCGCATATGATAGGGATCCCTCCCTTAGACCTAATACGATCTATAGCTGTCTTGGACTTATCAAGAAGCTCCTCGCTCCTACACTGTCCAATATCATTGCCTCCTGCAATGAGGCAGATAATGGGTTTGTTCCCATTACCAGACAAGATATTGTCCATCCTGTCAATTATATCCCCCACCCCAGCTCCTGGCAAACACACCCTCATCCTATTTTTGTTTTTACCACAAAAGGCTCTGTCCATGTACCTTACCTGTGAGTCACCAACAATTAAAGTTTTTATACCTTCCTTGTCAGCCCTGTCCCTGACTGTACTAACGTCCAATTCGTCTATCAAGGGACTGAACGGGTTGGTACACTTAGCTGTTGTTGTCGTTTTTGTCGTATCCTTGGTGTAATTCTTCACCACCAGCTTGGTCCTCCCACTACTCACAACCTTCCACTCGCTTGAGTTTTCGTCAGACACTGGCTTTCCCTGTCCAGCCTCCCCTTTTAACCTCGCCAGCTCTTCCTTTAATTTCAGGTTCTCCAACGTGGCCCTCTCAATTTCTTCCTTGGCCCTCGCCAATTCTTCCATGGACCACTCCAGTTTGGTCAACAAACTCACATACCCAAGACCGCACATAGCACTGGCCATATCTGATAATTATCCCTCGGGAGCTAACCCTGCCGTGATTGGGTGTTTCTCCCACAAGCCAAGCTAGCGCAATTTAGGTTCTGGCTAGCAGAAACGCAACAATGTCTGTTACCCGGCATTGTGTTCCGCACCTTGGACGTCCGCCTCTGACATCTGCTTTTGTCCCATACAGAAGAAAAAACTAGCTCTTATGAAAAAAGGGCGGAGAGGTGACAGGCTGGACTGTTGTGTCCGGGAAGTAGGGGCATACGTGCGTGCATGGGTGTGCAGGCCACCCCCTTGTGGGCGATAATCCACACATCAGAATGAAACACTGGGAGTGAGAATTGTCACACTTGGTCAACAAACTCGCACACCCAAGACCACACATAGCATTGGCCATATCTGATAATTATCCCTCGGGAGCTAACCCTGCCGTGACCTTTCCCCTAGTGAGGTCAAAACATTCTTTGTAATAAATTATAACAAAAATCAGAGAAAATACTTCAAACTACACAAAAACTGCTCCTACTTCACATGTTAGGGTTTTATATCTTTTTATTATACATCAACAACATCAGTACTTTAGTGTGGTCCAGCATGGCTCACGTCCTCCATCCAGCTGGTATCAGAGATAGGGGATGCCGGCTGCACAGCAGCGGTGGTGGGTTGGTCCTTCAGATGATCCACCTATTCATCGTCGACTTTCTTCTAATGTCAGCACAGCACGTCTTCTGTCTTCTTTCTTCACATAGCACTCTTTCTTTCTTCCATACCGCACCTTGTAGGTCGTGTCTCCACACTTTCTGACTTCTTCTCACTTCCTCCTGGTTTCTATGCTATTCCAGAGTTTTTCTAGCCCCATTTGCGTTTTTCCTCTCCGTTTAGAGCATCGTTTTCATATTCCAGATGAATTTTCTGTTTCCTCTGCGCTTTTCCTCAGTACAGCATCATTTTCCAACATATTCCAGATGAGTTTTCTGTCCCATCTGCGTTCCACCCCTCCGGCCGGGATGAAAGCCGGTACACTGCTTGGGTTGTCATCGCCTTGGGTGACGTGTGGGGCAGGGTCCGCGGACGAGGATACGCCCTCCATACGTGAGTGTCGGCGAGACCAAAGACCGTCCTATCCCACACCCTCAACAGTGGTGAATCCCTCCCTGGGTGGGCTCACCAGGGTTCGTTTGTGTGGTGCTGCATTCCACATTCCTTAACTTCCTAAAGTAGAAAAATATAAAATCTTCTTAATCCTAGACCAAGGGAGGACTTGAAAGAAGTGAAGTGGAGTGTGGTGGGTTGGGTGCTGCATTCATCACGCTGCATTCATCATGCTGCATTCATCACTCTGCTTCTCCTCTGCTCGTATGTACTGTGGTTGACGTCCGACTGGCCATGGGCGGTAGTGTGTGTGACATTTGACAGAGAAACAATCCTAAAGGGTTGATGGATTAGTTGGAAGTGCATCCGTAAAAAAAAAGTTTACTTTATACGTTACATCAATGTTTGGCAACTATGGTTTCCGTCACGACAATGTTCTCATTAGGCTGGGTCGGGGAGTGAAGCTCTGCTCACTACACTGAATATCATTTATCACTACGCATCAAAGAGTACATTACAAATCATACTAGCATAAAAATACACTGAGTGAAGCTCTTCATTTATCGCAATATTAAGTTACATTAACCATCATTAGCAACACATAGCTTACGGGACAAAAGACGGGGGATTAGTGCAGTCATACAGGCGAGGCGGGGAGGAGGCGTGGCAGGGCAGGGCAGGGCAGGGCAGGAAGGGTAAGGAGGGTGAGGCGAGGATTTGGACAGGGAGGAGGATGTAGGCTATAAAACATGTTAGGTTATAACAGTTAGTATAGCCACCGCTTCTATCACTAAAACACAATGGGTACATATAACACTGACCGACAATCAAAATGCGCTTGGGGTATTGAGAACGTCACAGATCGCGGGGGACACTGAGAAATTACATCAAGCACTGAACATATTGCTAGTAAAAATTCGCACATCCCATGACGAGAGAAATTTACTTGAGCTGTAAAGATGACACACTATGACACTTTTCACGCTACTACGCAGGAACTCCTTATTACGCACTTTCAAACAACAGTCAAACTGACGAGCCAGGTGTTATGGCTAAACGAGGGAAGGCGTGGGTCTACGTTAAGTTCGCTGCCGCCAGTGTAACAACTAAACGAGGAGGGCATGGGTTAAAGTATAGTTCGCTGCCACTAATATAATGAGACAAATCTCACAAGAAGAGGATATTACATATAGGTAGAATATTTATAGTAAGAGGAATGTAAAGAGAGGAAGTTTGGTAGCGTGGCCGGTTAGTTATTTACACTTATATTATCTTATACGTTCTCAAGGG
Source organism: Homarus americanus (assembly GCF_018991925.1). Lineage (NCBI taxonomy): Eukaryota > Metazoa > Arthropoda > Malacostraca > Decapoda > Nephropidae > Homarus > Homarus americanus. Next base: position 30,073 of record NW_024743116.1, on the reverse strand, counting down.
ACAACTTCTCAAACACCACTTCGATATAACTATTTATTAATTCACTCAATGAAATGGACACATTAATATCAATATTATATCGGAGTTACTAGCACATTATGTTTACGTTACTCGACACTGACTCTGACACAAACATGAAATGAATACACTTTCCACAGAAGGTAACTCACCCTAGGGATAGTTCTGGCAAGACTCACATTTGACCTGACGGGGGCCCATTGGGTGCTGGCTGGGCTGTCTCGTATTGGAGACTCTGCTTAGCTGGTGATGCCGGGGTCTGGTCGGGAAGTCTCCCTCCCGACCTGGGGGGAGGACGAGCGTGACTCTGTGCGAGTGAACTGAATGACGACCTGAATGGGAGAGAGATGACAGTAATCAGACCGAGAATCAGAATGACCAGAGTCACCAGAATGAGAGCGTGGATGGGACTGCAGGGCCTTTATATGGGGGAGGAACAGCCGGCGTTTTGACTTCTGCCAATTAACACTAAACTGGTTAGATCTGGACAGCTGTGTTCAGGTGTGGTCATGCCCAGGTGTGTCTTGGCCAGGTGTGGTTGTAGGTCAAGTCACCTGCTAACTCAAGTGATTTGCGGACGAGGTCAGGTTCCTTGGGTCCTGACCCGGGGTGTGTCAACCTGGTATTTTGGGGTACCATAATGTCTGACTGTACTCGCTGTTATATGTGTTGTAATTCTCTGGGCTGTATGCTATGGTCTGATAATCACTCATTACAAGAGAGAGAGAGAGAGAGAGAGAGAGAGAGAGAGAGAGAGAAAGAGAGAGAGAAAGAGAGAGAGAGAGTTAGTGTCAGATGGACTTCTATACCTTTTAATGTGTACTATTCAACCAATGTACTACTAGTCAATGCTTCGAATTTTTCCACCAAGAAATAACAAGAGAGGATGACTGTGGTTTTGTCAAGGGATTTTTAAGTGAGATACAGAAAAAAAAATGCAAGTAAACAAAGCTGTAAAGTTCAACTAATATCTTTATGAGAACGATTAGTCGACTCGTATAAAGAGGCCAGATGTTCAAATGCAACGTCATGGTTTAAGGATCAGAGAAAGCGTTTCAAATACATGAACTCTGTAATACAAACTAAGACGCACCGAAGACCAGTTTAGAGTTTGAAATAGAAGGAGTTGGATGAAATTATATATAGGATTTAAGGGAGCTATAAAATTAAATCTGAGATGGAATTAGAACTTGAAATACAAATCTAAACATTGAACAGGTAGATACAGTACATTAATGAGGGGGAAAATTACAGGTAAGAGGGCCATAGTCGCCATCCCTCACCCCCAGACGTGAAAAAAAGAAAACCCTAACCTAACTGAGGATTGAAGTCGTAATCTGACTAGTCATCAGGGAGGGCGGCTCGGGCTAGGCAAAGAGATCTCTACATGAATCGTAATCGCTCGGGATCTTCTCGGATATCAACGGAACACAGTATCTTGACTCTGTTACATACTGCATGCAACTCTCAGTCAGTGTACAGACATAGGAGCGAAAGGACGTAGTGACTGGGGAACTAAAAGACGGGATAAAAGTATACAGATGGCCACGATAGTCGAATTTTACCTCAAACAGTATCTTGGTAAGTTAATCGACCTTATCTTAACCGTACTTTGGCTATCTTAATTAGTCACTGGGTAAGTTAATCGACCTTATCTTTACCTTACATTAGTTACCTTAAATGGTCTCTGGGTAAGTTAATCGACCTTATCTTAACCGTACTTTGGTTATCTTAATTAGTCTCTCGGTAAGTTAATCGACCTTATCTTTACCTTACATTAGTTACCTTAAATAGTCTCTGGGTAAGTTAATCGACCTTATATTAACCTTACTTTTCTTTAACCTTAATTTGTCTCTAGGTAAGTTAATCGACCTTACATTAGTTACCTTAAATGGTTACGAGATCTCCGGCTTTAAGGTAATATTTTCACGACAGTCATTTACTCTTGTGGTTGTCAAGTCGCCTATGAGTATAAATCAAACACATTATACTATCTTTTATTTCTTTGTGTTACAGTTTAATCAGGCTTAGTTTCTGTCTTGTTATTCCCATGTCTCTTTATGTCTCTCCAAACCACTCTCTCTCTCTCTCTCTCTCTCTCTCTCTCTCTCTCTCTCTCTCTCTCTCTCTCTCTTATTCTCATGTTTTCTTACATTTCTCCTTCTCCTCAGTTGTTGGTTCTGATCTTCCTCTCTTTTATTATTTCCATCTTTTATATCATTCTTATCCCTATCTCTCTATGGTACCTTTTTAATGTCACCACCTTCTCATCCTCTACTTCTCCTTGCCTCCATTGGTATTTTTATTCCTCTCACTTTTACACTTTCTTCTCCACTCTTAATGTCACAATTATCTCATGTCACAATTATCTCAATGCTGACTTTTCTTGCCTTGGCTGTTATCTTCCTCAGCTCTAGTAGGTCGTAAGTGTCGGTAATAATGTTGTCTTTACCCTCAATATACACGATGCAGCATTGTCCTTGATGGTGCGGATATTTTGGTGCTTGCGGTGGCCACGTTCTCGGACATTGAGTTAACGCAAGTGGCATAAACAGACTTGGATTTAAATTTCACCATTTAATTCTGTGTATTAACCGAAGCAAAGCGTTGAACAGCTACTTCTTATCAGTTTTCACAGAAGATATTCGCGACGAAATTCCAGAGATGGAACTGATATTTAGGGGAAAGGAAGAAGAGAAATTAAAGAATATCACTATCAGAAAAGAGGATGTTCTTAAGAGGATAAATAAACTAAAGAAGACAAAATCCCCAGGGCCGGATGAAATTTTCCCTCGAGTCTTGAAAGAGTGTAGGGAACAGATTAGCGGACCCCTCATAAATTTATTTACAAAATCATTAGACACGGGAGTTGTGCCAGACTTGTGGAAACAGGCAAATGTAGTACCCATATTCAAAAAGGGAGACAGAGCATCAGCGTCAAATTACCGGCCGATCAGTTTGAAGTCAGTAGTGGGGAAATTTCTTGAATCAATTATAGCAGTTAGCATCCGATCGCATTTAGAGAAAAGCAAATTAATCTACGACTCTCAACATGGGTTTACAAAGGGAAAATCTTGTTTAACAAATTATCCAGTTTGTACATACCATTATTACAAAGGGAAAATCTTGTCTAACAAATTATCCAGTTTGTACATACCATTACTCAAATTCATGTTGACGGATTCGGTATGTTTAATGAGACTAGATTCTATAATGTTCCTACTGTCAATTGAATTACAAGGTAATATTGAGGAGGCATTATCCCAGTCAATGCAATGCTTATTATCCCTCAATTGAACAAACAGAGCATTGGATTCCTGGCCTGTCCTAACACTATATTTATGTTGTTTAAGTCTAGTTACAAGATCTTTACCTGTCTGGTATAAGTAAAATATATTACATTCCTTGCAAGGAACCTTATAAATGCAGCCACCTGTGTTGTTGGGGGAGTTCTTGATTACCATTTGTTTAACAGTGCATGAGCTTTTAAGTGCCACATTGACGTTCCAGGTTTTTAGTTGTAAAGGAATTTGAGAGAAATTTTTTGTGAAATGGTACTCACCCCTGAAGATGTGAATTACACGAAAGCACTTGGGAACTTCATGTTTTCTTCTTTCCTTGTGGTTATCAGCATATACCTGGATCACGCGCACCCGCAGTGACTTACTTGCATATATATATATATATATATATATATTTATATATATATATATATATATATATATATATATATATATATATATATATATATATATATATATATATATGTATATATATATATACGAACAGTTCAGTTGATGACTGTAGTGTGTCAGTAGAGGCAACATTAGTACTACAAGTTCACTATAACACTGGTGGAACACTTCATTGCAGACTCCCGAATAAAAAAGCAAAAACATTGTAATTTCAAAACTAAACAATGAAGAACATGAAAGCAGTGAGTAACACGACACTTAACAATGACGTGACACAATTTATTCCATTTTTATCATTATAACTTATCAATAATATCAATGAACTCTCAACTATCATCCTCTTAGCTCTTACGTGAGTACAAGTGCGTGCGTACTCTCTCTCACTCACTCACTCACTCACTCACTCACTCACACACACACCTCCCCCCCCCCCACACACTCAACCACCCAAGCAGCTGACCGCCTTAATCTTACAACACAGTATACAGTATATATATATAAATGATGTTAGTGACCTTTTGATACTAAGATTAAGAACATCGTTTGCCACACACACGTCAGAGCCGTCACACTCCCGCCGCGCCGTGTTGAAGTGACATTAATCATTGGAGTCATCTATTAACCATTTAGCTGGACACTCTCAGACGCCTTGGGAGAAATTACAAAGGTCTGGGGATCATCTATTCAACGTGTAGTTATCATAAATCACAAGCTTGTCTTTACTCATGCCACCTCTTCAACCCCTCCCACTCACCCGTCACCTGTCCCACTCTTCCTACCCTTCACCCGTCACCTGTCCCACTCCTCCTATTCTTCACCCGTCACCTGTCCCACTCTTTCTATACCTATATATAGTGTCAATGAATATGATGCATTCTTTGTGTACGAACCTCTGTCCTGTATGGCAGTGAAGAGTGACATTACCCACATGAATCTGACACCTATATATATATATATATATATATATATATATATATATATATATATATATATATATATATATATATATATATATATATATATATATATATATATACTGTCAATGAATATGATGCATCTCTTTGTGTACTAACCTCTGTCCTGCGTGGCAGTGAGAAATGATACCACCCTCAGTGTCAAGACCTGACTGAATTACTCAGAATAGGCAAACTGTACTATAAGCTTTGCCAATAAATTTGTTAAACTAAAGTAACTTTCTATACCCCGAGCAAGAGAGGAGAGGAGGGGGAAGAAATGTGAGAGGAGAGAGGGAGGGGGAGTCGAAAATTAAAGTATCTCCAATGTATACTGAATATTCTCCTGAAGGCGAGACCACAGCGAGATCCCCACAGAACTACACCCAGGGGCGTCTCTTAAGCCCAGGGACGTCTTTAAAGCCCAATGGCGTCTCTAAAGCCCAAGGCGTCTCATAAAAATATATACACACCCCACATTATATAGATTCGAGTGGGAGTCATCGCGTGACTTGTTCCAATTACCACCACATTGTTGTCCTTACTAGTTAATGAATGTACGAGGATTTCCGACAGGTGAGGATAATACTAGTGTTGTAATATAAATAGTCACGCGAACTACACCCAAATTTATGAACCAGTGTATCTTGTGGAGGCTTCTTGTAGGCAATGGTGTATTTGTGTATTAACCAGTTTATCTTGTGGAGGCTTCTTGTATACAATGGTGTATTTGTGTATTAATAGCGGTCAGACTCTCATACACATACTGTTACATCTTGTGGCAGCAACATGAGAGTACATAAGAACATAAGAATGGAGGAAACTGCAGCGGGCCTATTAGCCCATACTGGGCAGTCCCGTTTACACCCAACCCCTATTGCTCATATAAGCATCCAACCCATGTTTGAAGCTATTCAGCGTATTCGAGTTAATGATGATATTTGGTAACTTGTTCCATTCATCCACTACTCTGTTTCCAAACCAGTGTTTACCTATTTCACGCCGAAATCTAAATTTGTTTAATTTAAAACCATTGTTACGAGTTCGCTCCTGGTTGGATAGTTTGAGTACCTTCGTAATGTCCCCTTTGTTTAGCCCTGACTTCCACTTATACACCTCTATCAGGTCGCCCCTCGCTCTACGTCTCTCGAGGGAATGCAAATTAAGATGCTTTAACCTGTCTCTATACTCAAGGTTCCTAATGCCCAGGATTAGTCTTGTCATTCTCCTCTGAATTCTTTCCAAGGATTCTATATCCATTCTGTAATACGGTGACCAGAACTGAACTGCGTAATCCAGGTGTGGTCTCACAAGCGCAAGATACAGTTTTAGGATGACCTCGCTAGTCTTGTAACTAACACTCCTTTGTATGAACCCAAGTACTTTATTAGCCTTGTTACGAGCAAAAACACATTGTTTACTTGGCTTAACGTTCCTACTTATCATTACTCCTAAATCTCTCTCGCAGTCGGATTTTTCTATGGCATCGTTGTTCATCTGGTATCTGGTTTCCCTGTTTACATCTCCTATACTGAGTACTTTACATTTGTCCACGTTGAATTTCATCTGCCATTTTTCAGACCATTCGAAAAATTTGTTTAGATCTTCCTGTAGTTTTGCGGAGTCCTCGTCAGATTTAATAACACGTCCTATTTTAGTAATGGTATGCTTGTATGTTGTTTTTTACCTGATCACCTGTAGATCAGCCACACCTCAGTTTATTTCACCTTAAGTTTAACCACCCTAACTTAACCTAACGTAATTTGACCTGACCTAACCAATATAATCCAAACTAACCTAACTAAACTAACCCAACCTAACCAAACCAACCTAACTTGAACCTGACCTAACCGATGTAACCCAAACCAACCAAACTTAACATAACCTAACCCTCAGGTAGTGTTAGGGTATTCAAATAATCTACGACTCTCAACATGGGTTTACAAAGGGAAAATCTTGTCTAACAAATCTGCTGACGTTTTTTTGGAAAGTCTTCGAGGTAGTAGATAATGACGAAAATTACGATGTTATTTACTTAGACTTTAACAAAGCATTTGACAGAGTACCGCATCAGAGGCTTCTGAGAAAAGTTAAGGCTCATGGTATCGAGGGGAAAATTTTAAATTGGCTCACCGATAGAACGCAGAGGGTCAGCGTAGATGGTGTTAAATCTAAGTGGGGCTGTGTAACCAGTGGGGTTCCCCAGGGGTTAGTACTAGGCCCACTCTTGTTCATAATCTACATAAACGATCTAGATACTGGGATCAGCAGTGACATAAGCAAGTTTGCGGATGACACCAAAATAGGGCGGCAGATTAATTCAGGGCAGGATGCAAATGCACTACAGGAGGATCTAAATAAACTGCAGGGGTGGTCTGAAAAATGGCAGATGAAATTCAACACCAGCAAGTGCACCGTACTTAATATTGGAAGAGCAAATACTGTCAATGTATACAACCTTAACAACATCAACCTTGAGAAGTCGACTTGTGAAAGAGACCTTGGGGTACTTGTAAGCCCGGACCTACGGTCTAGAAAACAGTGCGTTAATGTTCGAAATAAGGCAAACAGAGTATTGGGTTTTATATCTAGAAGTGTAAGTAATAAGAGTGCAGAGGTCTTATTGTAACTATATCTTGCGCTAGTCAGGCCGCACCTCGATTATGCGGTTCAGTTCTGGTGCCCCTATTATAGAATGGATATAAATTCACTAGAGTCGGTGCAGCGAAGAATGACAAAAATTATTCCGGGACTTAGAAACCTTCCATATCAGGATAGGTTAAAGAAACTAAACTTGCATTCCCTAGAAAGACGAAGAGTGCGGGGAGATATGATAGAAGTATTTAAGTGGGTGAAAGGAATCAATAAAGGGGATATAGATAAAGCAGGATAGAACTCGGAGCAACGGATTTAAGTAGGATAAGTTTAGGTTTAGGAGGGAGATAGGAAGGAACTGGTTCACAAATAGTGTGGTGGACGATTGGAACAGGCTTAGCAACTTTGTAGTAAGTGCTGGAACGCTGGAAAGTCTCAAAAGGAAGCTGGATAGATTCATGGATGATAGAGAGTGGGAGTAACTCTCGACAGGAGCTGCCATGCGCAGGCCAACCGGCCTATTGCAGACTCCTTTTTTCTTATGTTCTTATGTTATCAGGTGATATAAGCTAGATGGGCAAATCTTCAGGTAGTCCTTACTGTAGAATCCTCGCATCATCACCTATCCGGAAAGCACAAACAGGATCAACAAAAACGAAACGTAATTTTGAAGATGAATAAAACGAACGAATTAAATAGGACAGATAATATAAAACATTCAACAGCCTATTATTAAAGAAATGAATTGTTGGCCGTCATTCTCCCCATCATTCTACCATACATTATACAATAGGCCTATAGTACATAATATTATTCTTACTGATGTTCGGTGGACGATGTTGATGTTTCTTAATAGCTAAGCCTAAACCCACCAGAGATGTCGTTTTTAAGTGTTGTTAATCTCCACGGCAGTTACCATCTGTAATAAATAGAAAATTAATCAATAAAAATGATAAAATATATATCGTGATATTCTTGACAAAAATGTGAAGGTTTTTGTGGTCACGCGCGGATCACCATGTGGGGTAGTGTGTGTGTGTGTGTGTGTGTGTGTGTGTGTGTGTGCGTGTGCGTGTGTGTGCGTGTGTGTGTGTGTGTGTGTGTGTGTTAGTGAGAAAGAGAGAGCACAGTACACCGTTTGTTCCACATACCTGCGGGTAACTCACGCAACAGGTGCTGATAACTGATAATTAGGGAAGGAGACAATATTGCAGGTGTTCTCAGCCACAACAAAAACATGATTGAAGTTAATATCGTCTCCTTAGAGCATAAACTACTTCCTCTTCCGTTCTAATGTGGTATTACTTCAACGCTTTATCATAATCCAGTTTATTATTTATTCTCGGTTGTATTCTGTCATGAGTAAACAGTATAACAAAGAGAAGAAATCTTTATCATTCTTCAAATTCGGTGTTTTAAGACCCCCCCAGCTATTTACGACACACACACACACAAAAATAAAAATAAATGCAAACAAAGAGACAAAACCGGAGAGACATATTTTTACTAATCTAGATTACGAATATAAAGACCATTGGTTATTGAAGCATTGAAAAATATACTAACATCAACAGTAACGAGAATATATGTGGAAGAAAAATATCTACACTAAAAACTTACTTTACTTAAACTAATCACTTATGGACCTACTTAAACACCTACTTAACATCTACTTACCACCTACTTAATACCTACTTAAACACCTGAAACATAAGAGCAACAACAACGATAACATCAGTTCAAAGCTTCATAACCCAGCAGTTCGAAACATCACCAACACCACTTAAAAATTATACTGTATTTTTTTTAACAAGTTCTCTGTTGTACAAGCTAACAACATTTGGTGGACGGGGTTTAATAATAACATTGTCATTTGAAGTACCTATAAACTCGCACCGGAACAATAACACCCCCCACCAACATAATTACCCCAGGACTGAGGATACAAATGATATGGATATAACAAGAAGCTACATTGTAAGTAATAATATTAAATGGTAATTATTATTTTTTTAAGACCTGGTGATCTTTTCTAGTTATATAGAACAAGTTTAAGAGAAAATATAAAAGTAATGTTATTATTTCGTTCAGGAAGTTTTTTTTTTTAATTTGTTCAGGAAGTTTGTTTGTATTCGGTCAGGAAGTTTTTATTTACAATGTATTTCAGCAGAGTTTTAAACTAAATAATTATATAAACAAATAAATAAACAAACAAATTAAAAAAAAACCCTATTGGTCCTCTCCGTCCCATCTATGAACCTGAACTCTGAAACCTCATGAACCAGCAGTGAATCCGAGACACACATTACTGTACCCATAGATGACTCGGATTCAAAGATTCAAACAGGTTCAATCATGATTCCCAGGGGTTCATATATTAGACGAAGGAATTGACAGGATATTGTACCATGACTGTACCACACACACACACACACAGTGAGGAGGCAGCTGAGACAATTAATAACCACTTTGCCACCATATGTCATACCTTACCCAGTCTTGACCTCACTCTCCTCCCGGCTTACTTATCTCCCCTCCCCCCTCCCAGTGTTCAACCATTTGAAATCGCCAACAAACTCCTGAAATTTAAATCCAAATGCTCCCTATCAAAATATACAAGAAGTTTGCAGTCGAACTTGCCACCCCCCTCTGTTCAATTATTAAAGCATCCCTCAGACAAAGCAAATGCCCTAATGAATGGAAAACCGCATTTGTCACCCCCATCCCCAAGGTCACCACCCCACAGTCCCCTAACGACCTCAGGCCAGTTGCCATTACCCCCATACCCAGTCTACTGTACTTTGCTCATACCCAATCTACTGTACTTTGTGAGGACTTTGTTTTTGAGTGGGCATTTGCCAGAATCTATCAATCAATTGATACACAGCAATTTGGCAATATGAGGACCTCCTCTACATCACACTGCTCAGTGAGCTTTCTGGATTTTCTGCACAGAAACCTGCAGAAACGTAAGACATCACTGGCCGTTGCCCTTGTTGACTTCAGGAAGGCCTTTGACCTTGTTGATCACTGCACTGTTATCAACATGGCCATTGCACTAGGGCTGCCCACCAACTTGGTCTCATGACTCACTGATTTCTTGAGTGGACGTCGCCAGGCAGTGAGGTATCAGGGCTCGGTCTCCACATTCCAACACCTCACCTGCGGTGTTCCCCAGGGGACCCAGATGGGACCACTGTGCTTCCTCATCCTGATCAACGACGCTCTATCTGACACTCCTCACAGGTGGAAGTATGTGGATGACTGCACTGTGGGGGTTTCAGTGGACAACACCGCACCAGACTACTCATCGCTACAAGGCACCCTGGACAGGCTACAGGCATGGACGATGGAGAACAAGGTCGCCATCAACCTTACCAAAACCGTAGTCATGCACATCAATACCGCCACCACTCCAGTGCAAGCTCCAGCAGTCACAGTGGGTGCCCATCCTCTCCAGCTGGTGCAGTCTGCCAAACTCCTGGGTGTAACTATAGACAACAAACTGGACAAGAAGGCCCATGTAAATAACACAGTCAAGGCAGCCTCGTACCGTCTCTACATGATACAATGACTTTGATCACTTGGAACACCAACGCCAGAGCTGATGACTATCTGCAATGCTTTTATTCTCCCCAAACTAACGTATGCATCACCAGGCTGGGCGTCTTCTCTCAACCCCACCCAACAACGTCGGCTAGAGAAGGTACAGAAAAGGGCCTGCAGAATCATGCTCGGTACAGAATACTCTAGCTACATCAAAGCTCTCTCCACCCTGGAAATGCCGTCCCTCAGTCACCTCCACCACCAAGCACTGGAAAGGTTTGGCAGCCAACGAATGCACCACCCTCGTCATCGCCACCTCCTGCCACCGGCAGTCCGTCACCCACCTCGCGCAGTCCGCCACTACAACAAAATTCAGCCCATAAGAGCCCGCACCGATAGATATAAGAATAGCACCATCCCATCTATTGTTAGTATAATAAACAACTCCTGATTTATGTACTGTACAGCCCTGTAAATGTATGCAATGCATATTATATCATGAAGTCTAAATGAAATGTAAGTCTGTATATTTTCAGCCACCGGCTGCAACTCTATTAATAAACCGTTTATTATTATTATTATTACACACACACACACACACACACACACACACACACAACGAACCAAGGTCTTAAAAGTGCGTGTTCCAAGACTTTATTCGCCAGAGCATCACGATCTATATAAATGGAGATACAACTGTGTTTAATATATAATACAAACTCATCGACGAAAAATGTGCCGGCAGCTCTCATGATTATTTACATATATTATTATTATTATTATTATTATTATTATTATTAAAGACATTCTTTTTCCATGATCCTGTGTGTATATATATTAAACAACAATAAATTATTAGTTTCTCTCTCTCCTTTATTATCTGTCTGTCTGTCTCTTTTTTCCTTCTCTGCATTCTATATTTCTGTCTTTCCCTTCTCTGTTTCCCCCTTTCCATCCCCCCCCTCTCTCTCTCTCTCTCTCTCTCTCTCTCTCTCTCTCTCTCTCTCTCTCATGTATCTATGTAAACAAGCACCAGATTCACAAAAATAAAAAATATCTTCCAATCTTATAATTATAAAAGTATATTTACATTGAAGTCAGATTCTCAGAAACACCAAGAGTTGTTGATGTTGTTATTATTGTTGCTATTATTGTTGTTGTTATGGTTGTTATTATTGTTGTTGTTATGGTTGTTATTTTTATGATTGTTGGTGTCACGGTTGTTCTGATTATTGTTGTTGTTGTTATTATTATTGTTGTTGTTATAGTTGTTGTTATTATTGTTATGATTGTTGATATTATGGCTGTTATTCTGATTATTGTTGTTTTTATTATTGTTCTTGTTATTACTGTTGGTATTATGATTATTATTGTTATTATTATTATTGCCGGTGTTGTTGTTGTTGTTGTTGTCTAATTTACTCAGCTTTATAACTGCCTTTCCTAACCTAACGTAACCTAACCAAACTAACAGTGTCTTACTTGTCCTTTCACAGACTTGGGCACTGGTCAGGTCTTTGTTTTTCTCTGAGTGATGAAGCTCGCAATGCACTCAAGTCAACACGGGGACTACAGAGAGCTCGTTTCTAAGGCCAAGCTTGATTAAATGGAGTACGTGACATAGCGTTTCTAAACTTAGATGAGTGGATTCATATATCGCCTTTCATACATCAAGTAACCTAACTTAACGGAACCTAATCTAATCTAACCTACCCTAACCTAATCAACCCTAACCTAACCTAATCTAATCTACCCTAACCTAATCTAACCAGCCCTAACCTAACTTAATCTAACCCAACCTAAATTAATCGATCTAATCTCACTTAACCTAACCTAACCCAACTCTAATAACAAGCACTTAGATGATCATGTCAATCAGTTAAAACTTTTATGGCTGAATATAATAAAAATATATACTTGGAGCTATTTACTTGGAGCTATTTACCTGGAGCTCTTTACCTGGGGCTCTTTACCTGGGGCTATATTAACTACTTGCCTCAGTGATTACAATTGACAAGAAGATGTAAACAGATAAATTTGTTTGCTTATATTCTGACACACACACACACACACTGATAACCCCCCCCCCCACAATAACTAAACATTGAAGTGATGATGTTTTAAGACCGAAATAAAAAGTGAATGTTTGTGTTTAAGACCCGAGTCACCCCCTAGTCCACCCAGTTGTAAATGGGTGAATAAAGACGATCGCGTGCAGTGTACTATATCCACACTGCCTGTAGATTTTGGTTCACTACCTGTAACTATAACCTGTAGATTCTGGCCCACTACCTGTGCTTGTACTTGTGCTTGAGTCTGTACCTGAACCATTAGTTATTCGGACTTACACCTGTACCTGCTGTTCCGAAGGTAATTAATGTAATTTATATCAGGTGTCAAGGCAATTACTTCCTACTCAACTTTGTAATTGTTATGTTCTCTCTCTTGATTATCTCCTCTTCTTTCTCTCCTTCCCCTCCCCAACCCTCGTTCTCCTCTTCCTCTTCTCCTCCTCCTCCTCTCCCTTTCCTCCTTCTCATCCTTTCCACCTTCTTCTTCATTACCGTCTCCACCTCCCTCCTTTATTATTATCCCCCCCTTCTCCTCTTCCCTCTCCCAATCTTCCTCTCTTCCTTCTCTCTCCCTCCTTCATTACTATCCTCCTCCTCCTCCTCCTCCTCCTGTCCCTTTTTATTATTTCCCTCCTTCTTCTATTCCACCTCCCTCTCCTACATTATAATTCTCCTCCTTCTCCCCTTCCCTCCTCTTCTCCCCCAACCTTCTCCTCCTCCTCTGTCCACTCCCCAAATACCACTTCTTGCGCAACATTTCATTCGGGACAATGACGTGCTGTTGTGACCAGTGTGTGTGTGTGTGTGATTAAGACTAACATAAATAATATAATAATAAAACATGCTTACAAAATACATGGAACACCCCCCCCCCCCTCTCTCTCTCTCTCTTCATACACCCCTGGGTACATGAAGACCATACCTAACTTAACCTAACCTAACCTAACCTAACCTAACCTAACCTACCCTGTGGACTGTCAGTTGTCATATGACGCTTGTGGGACTAAGGTGTTAAGAGCAACAGTTGATTTATTAATTCCTCGCATCACGCACACGAGCATGCATATAGTTTACCTTCGCCATGCTTACAGGTACAGGTTAATGTGTCGTTCACGGTACTTAGCCAACTCTTAACGTGTGTGTGTGTGTGTGTACAGGTGATGTTCCTTTGTATTTCTGTACCTAAACAATTAATGACTTTCAAGGCGTACTGTAGTGTAAGGGTTAGGTTAGGTTAGGTTAGGTTAGGTTAGGTTAGGTTAGGTTAGGTTAGGTTAGATTTGGTTAGGTTAAGTTAGGATAGGATCATTATTTCTGGTTTATAGTCACTACATACCGCCGTGTTTACCCAGTGTCGCGTGTTCTAGAGTCATCAATTGCATTTTATTTAAACAAGTGATTTTTCCGCCGAGTCGAACAACACTGAAATGTCATTGAGATGTACTTGGTGGAGCAGGTCGATCAATTGTGTTTGTTTACATGAGTTGGGTGACCCCTGGTGGCAGTCACGACAACCATTACCCCGATATCCCTCTAAGGTGTTACTGGTTAAGAAATATATTACCAATACAGGTTAACTAATGACCAATTAAACCTTAAGATAAAATTTACTCGTATTTATAAGACTTCCCGTAATAATTAATACTAATAAAAACACAAACAATTAAACAAAAACGAACAACAAAACACAAAAACAAAACCAAAAAACAGAAAAATAATAAAAACATAAACAATAAAAACACAAACAATAAAGACAAAAACACAAACATTAAAAACAAACACAAAAACATAAACAAACACAAAAACAAGTATAATTAATGACAGGTATAATTCCTTTTATCAGCTTAAGTTAAATTGGAATACAGTTGTTATTATACAGTGTCAAAAGTGACAGGAACACTTAGCTGCAACAGTAGACGAATACAGTAGCTGAATACAGTAGCTAAATACAGTAGATGAATACATACAAATAATAAAGAATTAAGTTCATGTAATATTAACCATCATCTATTGTTATTCTGTAATGGTTGTCAAAATCATCCCAATAGTTAGTAAGTGAACTTATTGATTAACAATTTGAGTCACCTATATTGTATCGCTTTGACGCACAATAGTAATAATTAGAATCAATTGTGCGTGATGCGTTACCTTTTTTAGTGCGTCTCATATACATAAGAACATAAGAATGGAGGAAACTGCAGCGGGCCTATTGACCCATATTGGGCAGTTCCGTTTATACCCAACCCCTATTGTTCATATAAGCATCCAACCTATGTTTGAAGCTCTCCAGCGTATTCGAGTTAATGATGATATTTGGTAACTTGTTCCATTCATCCATTACTCTGTTTCCAAACCATTGTTTACCTATTTCACGGCGAAATCTAAATTTGTCTTATTTAAAACCATTGTTACGAGTTCGCTCCTGGTTAGATAGTTTGAGTACCTTCGTAATGTCCCCTTTGTTTAACCCTGACTTCCATTTATACACCTCTATCATATCGCCCCTCACTCTACGTCTCTCGAGGGAGTGCAAATTAAGATGCTTTAACCTGTCTCTGTATTCAAGGTTCCTAATGCCCGGGATTAGTCTTGTCATTCTCCTATGGATTCTTTCCAATGATTCTATATCCATTCTGTAATACGGTGACCAGAACTGAACTGTGTAATCCAGGTGAGGTCTCACAAGCGCTAGATATAATTTTAAGATGGCCTCGCTAGTCTTGTAACTAACACGCCTTTGTCTGAACCCAAGTACTTTATTAGTCTTGTTACGGGCAAAAACACATTGTTTACTTGGCTTAAGGTTCCTACTTATCTTTACTCCTAAATCTCTCTTGCAGTCGGATTCCACAATGGCATCGTTGTTCATCTGGTATCTGGTTTCCCTGTTTACATCTCCTATACTGAGTACTTTACATTTGTCCACATTGAATTTCATCTGCCATTTTTCCGACCATTCGAAAAATTTGTTTAGATCTTCCTGTAGTTTTGCAGAGTCCTCGTCAGATTTAATTACTCGTCCTATTTTAGTGTCATCAGCAAATTTACTTATGTTGCTGTCTATGCCGATATCTATGTCGTTTATGTATATAATAAATAATAATGGTCCAAGTACTGAGCCTTGGGGAACTCCACTAGTGACGTTGCTCCAATGCGATTTAGTGCCGTTTATGCTCACTCGCTGTTTCCTGTCCCGTAACCAAGCCCTAATCCATTTAAGGATATTACCTTTGATGCCATGCGCTTCTACTTTTCTACCTTTAGGAAAGTCTTCGAGGTAGTAGATAATGACGAAAATTACGATGTTATTTACTTAGACTTTAGCAAAGCATTTGACAGAGTACCGCATCAGAGGCTTCTGAGAAAAATTAAGGCTCATGGTATCGAGGAGAAAGTTTTAAATTGGATAAAATCATGGCTCACCGATAGAACGCAGAGGGTCAGCGTAGATGGTGTTAAATCTGAGTGGGGCCGTGTAACCAGTGGGGTTCCCCAGGGGTCAGTACTAGGCCCACTCTTGTTCATAATCTACATAAACGATCTAGATACTGGGATCAGCAGTAACATAAGCAAGTTTGCGGATGACACCAAAATAGGGCAGCAAATTAATTCAGGGCAGGATGCAAATGCATTACAGGAGGACCTAAATAAACTGCAGGGGTGGTCTGAAAAATGGCAAATGAAATTCAACACCAGCAAGTACAGCGTACTTAATATTGGAAGAACAAATACTTATAATGTATACAGCCTTAACAACATCAACCTAGAGAAGTCAACTTGTGAAAGAGACCTAGGGGTACTTGTAAGCCCGGACCTACGGCCTAGAAAACAGTGCGTTAATGTTCGAAATAAGGCAAACAGAGTATTGGGTTTTATATCTAGAAGTGTAAGTAACAAGAGTGCAGAAGTCTTATTGCAACTATATCTTGCGCTAGTCAGGCCGCACCTCGATTATGCGGTTCAGTTCTGGTGCCCCTATTATAGAATGGATATAAATTCACTAGAGTCGGTGCAGCGAAGAATGACAAAAATTATTCCGGGACTTAGAAACCTTCCATATCAGGATAGGTTAAAGAAACTTAACTTGCATTCCTAGAAAGACGAAAGTGCGGGGAGATATGATAGAAGTATTTAAGTGGGTGAAAGGAATCAATAAAGGGGATATAGATAAAGTTCTTATAATATCCGAGCAGGATAGGACTCGGAGCAACGGATTCCAAGTTGGATAAGTTTAGGTTTAGGAGGGAGATAGGAAGAAACTGGTTCACAAATAGGGTGGTGGACGAGTGGAACAAGCTTAGCAACTTTGTAGTAAGTGCGGGAACTCTGGAAAGTTTCAAAAGGAGGCTAGATAGATTCATGGATGATGGAGAGTGGTAGTAGCTCTCGACAGGAGCTGCCATGCACATTGCACAGGCCAACCGGCCTATTGCAGACTCCTTATTTTCTTATGTTCTTATGTTCTTAATTAGTCTTTCGTGGGGGACTCTGTCGAAGGCTTTACTAAAGTCGAGATATACCACATCATAATTGTGCCCCTCGTCCACCGATTCGAAAACTGATGAAAAGAATGTTAATAGATTAGTTAGACATGAACGCCCGCTTGTGAAGCCATGCTGGGAATCATTGATCAACTTGTGCTTCTCCAGGTGGTTTCGAATAAAGTTTTAAATGATTGCTTCCAGTAATTTACCTACTATTGATGTTTGACTGATTGGGCGGTAGTTAGAGGATAGTGATCTATCCCCCTTCTTGAAAATCGGTATTACATTCGCTATCCTCCAGGATTCTGGTACTACTCCTGTTGTTAATGACATGTTAAACAACTTTGCTAAGGGCATACTAAGCTCTTCTTTACATTCCTTTAATACTCTGGCAAATATCTCATCGGGACCAGGTGACTTATTAGGCTTCAGTTTGTCTATTTGCTTATTAACATCGTTACTAGTCACTACTATCTCGCTTAATTTGTTTTCTTCACTATCTCTGAATAGAGTCGGTGCCTCGGGTATCATGTTTAAATTTTCAGTGGTGAAAACTGTTGAAAAATATTTATTCAAATTATTGCTCATTTCTCCGTCATTATCAGTGAGCTCGCCGGTATATGACCGTATTGGTCCAATCTTTTCTCGTGTTTTAGTTTGATACATTTGGTAGAATCCTTTGGGGTTTGTCTTCGCCTCCCCTGATATCTTCAGTTCATAGTTCCTCTTAGCTTTTCTTATCTCGGTCTTGACCCTACCGGCCAATACCTTATAATGCTCCCGGAGGTAAGTTTCGCCACGATTTATCCTTCTACCTATAGCCTTCCTTTGGCCAATAATGTTCTTTAAATAATTATTTATCCATTTAGGGTCATTGTTGCCTGTTCTGAGTTTTTTGTATGGTATGTTCTGCCTTTGTGCATTAAGTAACTCATTATTTAAATTGTCGTGGAACTCGGCAATCTCAGATCTCGTTATCAGGTCGGTGTCATCTGTCAGGTTCACATCCAAGCGTGACACCCCCTCTCTCAGCTGTCTCTTTTAAACTATCATAGTTTGCCCTTCTGAAATCTGGGACTTTAATGGAATTCCCTTTACGTCTGACCTGAAAATCTAACTGGAATCTAATTTCTTTGTGATCGCTGTTTGCATGTTCGTTCCCTACCTCGACATTGCTAATGAGGTTTTCTCTGTTCGACAGAACTAAATCGAGTATATTATTACCCCGTGTGGGTTCGGTTATATGTTGACTTAGGAAACAGTCCTGGATCGTTTCGAGGAAATCCTCTGATACTGAGTTACCCGTAAGGTCAATCCAATCTATTTGGCCAAGGTTAAAGTCGCCTACTATACAGACTTTGTTGTGTATGGAAGCCATGTGCATTTCATCCCAGATTAGTCGCTCATTTACTCTATCAAGATTGGGAGGTCTATATATTACTCCTGTGATTAATTTTTCCCTACCGTCGATTAATTCTATCCAAATTGTTTCTGTATTCCGCTCAGTTTTTATTTCCTTATTTATTTCGCACTTCAGATTATCCCTGACATGGATGGCTACTCCGCCTCCTTTCCTGGACGGCCTATCGGCATGGAACAATTTGTAATCCGCAATTTGGTATTCGACAGGTAGCTCACGTGAGTCTAGGTTGATCCATGTTTCAGTGAATGCTATTATGTCGATTTTTTCGGTACATACCAAGGCCCTAATTTCATCCATTTTGTTTCTCATACTTCTACTGTTCGCGTAGTAGACATTTAAGTTAGTCGTGTACTGAGTCCTCCCTTTACCGCGTTTAGGTTTAAACTCCCTGTCTAATTTAGTTTTGTCATCATTCCTAGCACTATTTCCCTGTAACCTTTCACTTTGTTTACCCGGTTCCGCTGCAGTCTCCCTCACCCCCGTGCCCATATGTTCCCCTAGCAGTTTAAAGACTTCGATATCTTTTGAACTGCCCCCTTTTGTGTATATCACCAGGTGCTTCAGTTGTCAGTGTTACAGTGTTTTGTGCAGCGTTACACTGAAGATTTTCATTATATTGTACTGTATTTGAAAGTATACTGAACCTAATAGAGTAATGGTAGAGATATATAATAAAAAATATTCGACATTGAGAGGTTAGGTTAGGTTATTGTTGTAGCCACGTGTGATAGTGTCAAAGCTCCCCGTTGAGCCGGGGGGTGTCAAACTCCTCACCCCACCCCAAGCTGAACCAGGGGGGGTCGCGGTGTAACAAGTCTTGCAGTATATTATATATAAAGTAATGGTTATCTTGACTACAACACAACTGCTGCAGCGTCAGTTATTTTCCGTGAGTTAAGTCGCTTATTTCCTGGTAAACGACGCATGGGGAGTGGTGGAAGAGGGTGGGGGGAAGGATGGGAGAGGGGAAGGTGGGAGGGGGGAAAGGTGGTGAGGAGAGAAGGAACAATGTGGTGTGGGTGGGAGAAGGTGGTGTGGGAGAGGGGGAAGGAGGGGGATGGTGGTGAGGGGGGCAGGGTGAAGGGGGGAGGAGGCTACACAATTCTCCGACAGCAGCTGGCCCCCAACTTCACCCAAAACCACCTGAGGATTATACCTTATACCTGTACCCTCCTGTGTACAGTTTTGCCATGAGCCAGAAGTAAGACACCTGGTTTAAGTAGTTTATAAGTAAAACAAATACAGACCTCTTCCTCACCCCCCTTATGTTACTTAACGCTGCAGTGGTGATAATAACGGACTTAACGCTGTAGTGGTGATAATAACGGACTTAACGCTGTAGTGGTGATAATAACGGACTTAACGCTGTAGTGGTGATAATAACGGACTGACAGGGTGTTGGTGATATAAAAATAACAACATACTCACAACACATACAACACACAACATATACAACACATGCCGAAGAACACAACACACACACTCAAAGAACACAACACACTCACAACAACACAACACACTCAACACCCACTCCCCACCACACAACACAACACACCACACACTCTCCCACTCACAACACACTCACCCAACATTAACCAAAACCCTTGTATCTAAACAGAGCCCCACCAACAACAATAACAACAACACCGACCATAAGACTCTCCATTATCCCACAACAACGGCAGCGGGAGTCTAATGCAACACACTTGTGCAATATTAAAAAAAAAAGCCATTCACACTCCCGGCTGACTGGTGCTCAAACCGGGCTGACTGGTGCGTCCAAAACCGGGCTGACTGGTGCGTCCAAAACCGGGATGACTGGTGTGCGGGCCCACTCCCAGCAGACCCATCCCGGTATGATTGCACCGGTAGTAATCTATTTATATAAAGGACTAGTTTGAGATCAGTTTCAGTAGGATGTTGGCGGGGCGTTTAAAGGACACTGGCGAGGCGTTTAAAGGACACTGGCGAGGAGGTAAAGGACACTGGCGAGGGAGGGTTTAAAGGACACTGGCGAGGCGTTAAAAGACACTGGCGAGGGTTTAAAGGACACTGGCGAGGGAGGGTTTAAAGGACTGGCGAGGCGTTAAAGGACACTGGCAAGGAGGGTTTAAAGGACACTGCAGGGTTTAAAGGACATGGCGAGGGAGGGTTTAGTGACAGAGACGTTAAAATGGCGAGGGTTTAAAGGACACTGGCAAGGAGGGTTTAAAAGACACTGGCGAGGAGGGCTTAGGACACTGGCGAGGCGTTTAAAGGACACTGGCGAGGGACGTTAAAGCGAGGGTTTAAAGGACACTGGCAAGGAGGGTTTAAAAGACACTGGCGAGGAGGCTTAAAGGACACTGGCGAGGCGTTTAAAGGACACTGGCGAGGGCGTTAAGGACACTGGCGAGGCGTTAAAGGACACTGGCGAGGAGGAGGGTTTAAAGGACACTGGCGAGGAGGGTTAAAGGACACTGGCGAGGCGTTAAAGGACAGAGGCGTTAAAGGACACTGGCGAGACGTTAAAGGACACTGGCGAGGCGTTAAAGGACACTGGCGAGGGGTTAAAGGACACTGGCGAGGAGGGTTTAAAGGACATTGACGAGGCGTTAAAGGACACTGGCGAGGAGGGTTCAAAGAACACTGGCGTGGCGTTAAAGAACACTGGCGAGGGTTAAAGGACACTGGCGAGGAGGGTTTAAAGGGCACTGGCGAGGGGGGTTTAAAGGACACTGGCGAGGGTTAAAGGACACTGGCGAAAAAATGGCGAGAGTTACTTAATAATCCTGACAGTGAATACCTGATAAAAGTAACTATCTAACTTTAAAAAAAAACACTCCAATCAAAATATAACACTCAATAACAACAACAACAACAATAATAACAACAACAAATAACACCTGAAGGCTAAACAAATTAATTATCAACAACAAACACAGAAAACAAAAACTCAATAATTATAGTTTATTGATCCACCACTCACAACAGTAATACAAGGTGAAAGTAAATGGTCTATACCTGTCATAATGTACAGGTATCATAATGGTCTAATGGTCTTAAGTCAATGGGTAGAAGGTGAGGGTATAGTGTGGTTTGGTGAGGCCCTTAATTTATTTTACTAAGTTTGGTGTATGAATTTAAAAGTTAATAGTTTTTAGTACTTTGGTGTAAGAATTTAAAGGTATAATACTTTTTAGTACTTTGGTGTAAGAATTTAAATGTTTAATAGTCTAAGTGAAAGTTTGGTGTAAGTATTTAAAAGTACAAGAATTTTTAGTAATAATTTGGTATAAGAATTGATAAGTCCAATAATGTTTTAGTAACAGCTCAGGTGTATGAAGCAATGACACCTGTTCTCGATGCTTAATTAATAACCTGACAACCGTAACACCTGGAAAAACAACAACACGAAACTCGAACGTAAACAAACCTAACCTTACATAATGATACTTGATTTAATAATAGGCGATTATTATTTTTTCCAATATATTTTTTTTATCACTTCACATTCAAGGATTTCAGAATAAAAAACAAATAAATAAATAAAAAAAATATAAAATAATCAGGATGGTCAACACACAAGGGTCCACATTAAGGTTGAAATCTGGTTAAATTTATATCAACCACAATTATAGAAAAGAAATATTGTTACTGGTGAAGCGGACGATGATACAAGATGTGGTTATGTCTTCACTACGAAAAAAAATCATGAGCTTGCGAAATAAATAATTAGGTGGTGGAATTAATTTTTTTTCTCTCTCTCTCTCTCTCTCTCTCTCTCTCTCTCTCTCTCTCTCTCTCTCTCTCTCTCTCTCTCTCTCTCTCTCTCTCTCTCTCTCTCTCTCTCTCTCTCATATACAACGCCGTCCAGGTTAAATAATGAAAGCTAATCGAGACTCACCTTATGAGTACGTGATACACTAAGTAATGTATTTCTTCAATGCTTAACCCTTTGAGGACGATGGTTTAACCCTCTACTAAACGAATGAATTTACCTTTTTTATTTTGTAATTCGTGTAGTTTTGGATCGTGTGGGTTAGGTTAGCTTATATTACCCATAGGTTAGATTAGGCTAGGTTAGATTACCCATAGGTTAGATTAGGCTAGATTAGGTTACCCATAGGTTAGATTAGGCTAGGTTAGGTTACCCATAGGTTAGATTAGGCTAGGTTAGGTTACCCATAGGTTAGATTAGGCTAGGTTAGGCTAGGTTAGGTTACCCATAGGTTAGATTAGGCTGAATTGGGTTACCCATGGGATTGGAGTTAGTAGGTTGGGTTACCATAGGTTAGATTAGGCTAGGTTGGGTTACCCATGGGTTAGATTAGGCTAGGTTGGGTCACCCATGTGAGTTAGATTAGGCTGGGATTGGGTTGCCCATAGGTTGGGTGGGCTAGATTAGGTTACCCATAGGTTAGATTAGGCTGGGTTAGGTTGCCCATAGGTTAGATTAGGCTGGTTGGATTGCCCATAGGTTGGAATTAGGCTAGATTGGGTTGCCCATGGGTTAGATTAGGCTAGGTTGGAGTTGCCCATATGGAGGTTGAATTAGGCTAGATTGGGTTACCCATGGGTTAGATTAGGCTAGGTTAGGTTGCCCATAGGTTAGATTAGGCTGAGTTGGGTTGCCATGGGTTAGATTAGGCTGGTTGGGTCACCCATATGGGTTAGATTAGGCTAGGTTGGGTTGCCCTGCCTGAATTGCTGGGATTGGGTTGCCATAGGTTGAATTAGGCTAGATTAGGTTACCCATAGGTTAGATTAGGCTAGGTTAGGTTACCCATAGGTTAGATTAGGCTAGGTTAGGTTACCCATAGGTTAGATTAGGCTAGGTTAGGTCACCCATAGGTTAGATTAGGCTAGGTTAGGTTACCCATAGGTTAGATTAGGCTAGATTAGGTTACCCATAGGTTAGATTAGGCTAGGTTAGGTTACCCATAGGTTAGATTAGGCTAGGTTAGTTTACCCATAGGTTAGATTAGGCTAGGTTACCCATAGGTTAGATTAGGCTAGGTTAGGTTACCCATAGGTTAGATTAGGGCGATTAATCACAAAAACAAAATAAACTGGGGCGCTTAATCTTCAGGCCAACATAGATTCCCACTGCTAGACCAAGAATTTTCAAACTTACGTGTATAATAAATCTATCCCATGAAACCACTGAGTGAAATAATACAGCAAGATTTTTATTTCAAAGTTGAGTGTTGGTTGGTCAAGGTGACGACCAACCCGGATGTTCTCACCAACCTGTATTTACATGAAGCATTTTTTAAAGGATTTCCCCAATAATGTGAAAAATCAATTCAGTATAACTCGGTATACCGCTTATGAGGACGACACCCTGTTTTTGGTTTTGGGGTGTTTTTGGTTTTTGGGTTGTTTTTTGGTTTGGTTTGTTGGTTTTGGGTGTTTTTGGTTTGTTGGGTTTTTGCCCTGTTTATAACTCGGTATACCGCTAAGAGGACAACGCCGTTTTATAATGGTATACCGCTTAGGGACAACGCCTGTTTATAACTCGGTATACCGCTAACAGGACGCCCTGTTTATAACTCGGTATACACTTAAGGACAACGCCCTGTTTATAACTCGGTATGCCGCTTAAGAGGACAACGCCCTGTTTATAACTGGTATACGCTTAAGGACAACGCCCTGTTTATACTCGGTATACCACTTAGAGGACAACGCCTGTTTATAACTCGGTATACCGCTTACGAGACCCTGGTTACAACTCGGTATACCACTTAAGAGGACAACGCCTGTTTATAACTCGGTATACCGCTTAAGAAGTGTTTTTGGTTGTTGGGTGTTTTTGTTAGACAACGCCCTGTTTATAACTCGGTATACCGCTTAAGAGGACGTGTTTTGGTTGTTGCAACGCCCTGTTTATAACTCGGTATACCACTTAGAGCGCCTTGTTTATAACTCGGTATACCGCTTAGAGGACAACGCCCTGTATGACGCCACGTGTGTTAAAATTTAAGCAGCCTCCCTCACAGGCAGACAGACACTCATTTAAATACACACACACACCTTATACACACATCATAACACATAAACACCCGCATATACACAAACACACACACACACACACACAGACAGAAGTGAAGGTGACAGCGGAAGTTTAATATATAAAAATTGTAAAAATTGATAAGTTAAGAATGATTGTGTCTGATGGATGAAAAAGAAAAAGAAAAAGAACTTAACGAGTCTTTCCGTTTTTTGATACATGAAGATCAAAGATTTTCATTTTCATTAAACACACACACACACACACACAGGCTACAACAGTTAGATAAGGTAGACGTGTAACAGATACATAAATTCTCGATTAAAAATGAGAACCAATTTACTTTTGATGATGATGATGATGATGATGATGATGATGAGGATGATGATGATGATGATGAGGATGATGAGGATGTTGTATAGTCAATTTTGAAAATTTTCTTTTAGCTGTATATTATCTTAATTCTTTGCTCAGGGTTATGTGTGTTTGTGTGTTATTTGGAGAGAGAAGGGAGGGAGGGAGGAAGAGGAGAGGGGAGAAAGGGGATGAAGGGAGGGAGGTTGAGTGAAAAGGGATGGGGACGAGGGAGAGGGGAGGATCAAGGAGTAGATAAATATTAGAGGTTAGTGAGGAGGGTGAGAGAGGTAAGGGGAAAGGAGGAGGGGGGAGGGAGGAGGGGAGGGGGTATAATGAGACTAACGCCAGACCTGTGTAGAAAATACCAGGCAGGGAGGAGACAAGACATAACAAATATACAGAAAATTCATCACTAACGTACATACATATATATACTGCACAATGAATCACCACCAGTAACCATCATCATCACTACCACCACATCCACCACCACCACCACCATCATCATCTCATCATCATCATCATCACTACCACCATCATCATCACCCACCACCACCATCACATATCATCATCACTACCACTGCATCATCACTACCATCATCACCAACACCAACTCCACCATCATCATCATCATCATCAGACGATTCATGGTAGATGTTGGACACTTATTGAGAGAAACCTTCCCTGCGAGGCTGCAAATTACAGTTGTGTTACGGTACGTGTATTCTTAGGGCCCTGTGACACGATAATGAATACGAGTGTGTTTTGAGTAATTTCATGTGGGATTTACAACAGGGAAAAAGTAAAATTGCCTCCTCCACAAGCTTGATAGGGGTGGGAGGGAAGGAGAGGAAACAGTTTATTACATTACATTGCGTTGCATTTCATTGTTGCATTACATTACATTTCATTCGTTTATTATATTTAATTGTTTCATTAATTTCATTACGTACATTTCATTGTTCATTACACTACATCACATTACATTGTCATTACATTATATTACGTCACATTACATTGTTGCATTTCATTGTGCGGGAAGCATGACCGTTCTAACGGGGAACCAGCGTAATGAAACCTTTAAATCAATTGATGCTGTAAAATCAGGTGCCCATTACAGCAGGGTGAACTCGGGGTTGCCCTGGGCGACTACCTAACATCGATGCTGTTCGTCCGTCGTCTATAAAGATTCGACTCACCTTGAAGATTGAGTCACCACCAATATATCACCTGAAGAATAAACACCTAACGTTACCTTCAGGGTGGGGTTAGTTAGGTTAGTTAGGGGAGTTAATCTCAGGTGAAATAAACGGAGATAATTTTCAGGTAATCCTTACACAAAAAAATATATATATATACATAACACAAAAAGTAAAATTGGCTTCATCCGCCGAATCGAGATGCGAGGGGGTATAATAACGGTATTTGTTATTATTTTGAAATTTACTTCCCACTTATAATAAGCCTTCGACAACCAAAGGCCTTTGAGTTCACCACACAAGGACAGGTGTACCTAACATAATATATATTGTTTTAAGACGTAAAAAAAAGCAGATTAGTTCGTCATTTAAGGGATAAATTAAACCACCTGAGCTAGTTAAAAAATGACCTGGTTTAGTTAAAAAAAAATATCATTAAACCAGTTGGATTAGTTAATCTCTTTCGTTAAATCAGTTGGATTAGTTAAATCTTTCGTTAAACACCTTTTATTAAAACACTTTCCAATAATCACCAGCTTCGCCCATATACGCAATAGTCAGTCACCACCATTACAACACCATTATACCACAAAGTACTACTACCACCACCACTACACCACCATCACCGTACAACAACACCACCACCACCAGTATCACCGCAATAAAACTCCACTACACCGCAACATCACCATTACAACGACACCACCACCGCAGTACTCACCACCATCAACACCACTACGCCACCATTACAACACCACCACCACCATTACATCACCACCACTATCACCATCACCACCACCACTACTACCCTCCACCACCACCACAACACCACCACCACAACACTACATCACCACTACACCACAACCACCGCCACTATTACATTATCACCACCACACGACAACCATAAAAATTAATGTCTGAGCCAACCAGCCAGGTCAATGGTGTTGGTGGTGGACTGATAGTTATCCGGGGTAATAGCAGTACCTAGACTAGACGTGGGTCTCTCTTCCTCTCTCTCTCCTCTCTCCCTCTCGATCCAAATTAACACAGAATATTCTTTTTGGCCTCTCTACCTCTCTCTCTCTCTCTCTCTCTCTCTCTCTCTCTCTCTCTCTCTCTCTCTCGAGGACATACAGAAGCAAGTATCCATATGAACCCTAAATTCCAGGATCTCTGTATAACCTCAACGTCTCCTCCCCTCCCACACCCCCGTCCCTTCCTCCTCCTCGACCCACCCCTCCTCCTCGACCCTCCTCCTCCCACAGTACAGATTCAGCCTCAGGTTTCATGGTCTCTGAATCCTGTATGTCTAGACCACCTGCTCGTTTTTATTTTATTCGTTTTATTTTTTTTTTGAGTGAACAATTTGGGGGTGTGAAGACTGGTATTAAAAGCATCTATGGACTGGTGTGTGTGTGTGTTTGTGTGCGTGTGTGTGTTTGTGATGTGTGCGTGTGCGTGTGTGTTTATTAACTGTGTGTGTGTGCGTGTGTGTGTACGTTTGTATATATGCACAAAACTTCCCCTCCTCCCTCAATAAGATACATAATTTACTTAGTATTATTATTGACCATTATCCTTTACCCATAAACCTTCACGACACCCAATGATCTTCTTCAACACAGACAGGAATGCTCCCCCGTAATTTTACAACGGAGGGATTTAAAAATTACTCTTATAACAACAGCAATGTCCTTAAAACACCTTAAACCAAATGTCCAATCCTCAAAAAAGGTTTTAGAAATGTGATACAAATCTCCCCCCACCCCCTACCCTTCACTGAGGAATAGAGTCAGTCCAGTCATGCATAAAGCCAGGAGTAAGAGATCTAGTGGCGCCAAAAAAAAAAAATAATAACAAAATAAAAGATAAAAAAGTCGACAAAAAAGGTAAAAATATATATAAATCACTATTATTATCGAATCACTACACTGTATTATAACGCAGACTTGATGGGACACTAAGATGCAGAAATGATTGAATGTATTGATAAAGTGAAGATAATACACACAAAAAGACTCGATGAAATGTATGATAAAAAATGTAACAAAGAGAATAATACGATAATAATGTATAACACAGAATTATAAAAGCAGAAAGAATACAAAAATAATGATAAAATGTTTGAGAGATTAAAAAGAAAAAGCTGAGGATAATAATATACCTTTACGATTTTTGTGTGAGATTTTGACACAACAAACTAAGTATTTTGACAACCCGACCGAGACAAGGAGTCGCCAGTGTTCATCTGAAATTCACCCGAGCCCCTTCCCGTGAAGATACTTTTTAGAGCCGTGAGGTGAATTACTTTTTTCTGAGAGGCAAGTTTAATAAATATAGCAACAAAATTAAGAAAAAAATTAATGATAAAAATGTGATAAAATATATTAAACTACAAAATAGAAATAATGATATGAAATGAAACAGTACAAATAAAACTAACAAGAAAGTAAAATTGCAAGTAAAAAAGTAAGTAACTAGACTTAAACAACATAAACATAGTGTTAGGACAGGCTAAGGAATCTAATGCTCTGTTTGTTCATCTGAGGGATAACAAGCACTGCGTGACTGGAGGATAATGCCTCCTCAATATTACCTTGTAATTTGGTAGGAACATTATAAAATCAGTCTCATAAAACATACCGAACCCGTCAACATGAATTTAGGAAGTAATGGGTAATGTACAAACTGGACAATTCGTAATTAAGAAAGATTTGTAACCAAGGTGAAAAAGGTTGGGTCATCTTATCCTCTGACCTGACTACAAACTGCTGCTATTACTTTTGAAATTAAGGAGGTCACTACCTAATAACTAACTATTGTGGACTTGATCTCACCTTCCTCTACTGTATATATATATATATATATATATATATATATATATATATATATATATATATATATATATATATATATATATATATATATATATATATATATATATTATATTTATTATATATTTCTCATATCTGCTACTCACCTGAAGATGTGAATTACACAGCGCTTAGAACTTCGTGTTTCTTTTTCCTTATAGTTTATCAGCATATATATATATATATATATATATATATATATATATATATATATATATATATATATATATATATATATATATATATATAAAATAGATTATATATAGTGTGAGATTTATATAATGTGATATATGGAGAGAGCAACAGAGTAACACGTAACTCGCAGAACATTACCTGTATATTATTACGTGTCGAGAGTTGATAGAGGTGAGATGGGGTGAATCATTAGGAGGGAGATAGGAAGAAACTGGTTCACAAATAGAATTGGTGGACGAGTGGAACAAGCAACAACTTTGTAGGTCTGGAAGAGTTTCAAAAAGGAGGCTAGTTAGATTCATGTGGATGATAGAGAGTGGTAGTAACTCTCGACAGGGCACCCGCCATGCACAGGCCAGCGACTATTGCGAACTCCTTATTTCTTATGTTCTTATTTCTGTGAACTAGAATGATTTATGGACGAAAATGATTAAAAGAGAAAACAAAGGGAACTATCCTAATCATACCTAACTCTAATCTTACCCTAAATAATGCTAGCCTTAGCAATTTGATCTAACCTAACCCTAACCTAACCTAGTGTCTAACATGATCTGCGTTGCTGTAATCTAATTAAGTAACTGTGATTAGGCTATAGGTAGGTTAAGGCCTATAGGTTAGGTAAGATTAGGTTAGGTTAAGGTATGAATGGTTCATATTTAATTTCATGTTTC
>NW_024743115.1:0-7791 GCF_018991925.1 Homarus americanus | reverse complement strand
TATAACAAAGTCCGCTGATCGAGTATAACAAAGTCCCTTGATCGAGTATAACAAAGTCCCCTGATCGAGTATAAAAAAGGTCCCTGATCAAGTTTAACAAAGGCCCCTGATTGAGTATAAGAAAGTCCCCTGGTCGAGTATAACAAACTCTCCTGGTCGAGTATAACAAAGTCCACTGATCGAGTATAACAAAGTCCTTTTATCGAGTATAACAAACTCCCCTGGTCTAGTATAACAAAGTCCCCTGATCGAGTATAACAAAGTTCCCTGATCGAGTATAACAAAGTCCCCTTAACGATTATAACAAAGGCTCCTGATCGAGTATAGCAAAGTTCCCTGATCGAGTATAACAAAGCCCCCTGATTGAGTATAACAAAGTACCCTGAAAGAGTATAATAAAGTCCCCTGGTCGAGTATATCAAACTCCCCTGGTCCAGTATAACAAAGTCCCCTGATCGAGTATAACAAAATCACCTGATGGAGTATAACAAAGTCCCCTGAACGATTATAACAAAGGCCCCTGATAGAGTTTAACAAAGTCCCCTGATCGAGTTTAACAAAGGCAACTGATCGAGTATAACAAAGCACCCTGATCGAGTATAACAAATTCCCCTGATAGAGTATAACAAAGTCCCCTGATCGAGTATAACAAAGGCCCCTGATCGAGTTTAACAAAGTCCCCTGATCGAGTTTAACAAAGGCCCCTGATCGAGTATAACAAAGTCCTTTGGTCGAGTATAACAAACTCCCCTGGTCGAGTATAACAAAGTCCCCTGGTCGAGTATAACATAGGCCCCTCATCGAGTTTAAGTAAGGACCCTCATCGAGTATAACAAAGTCCCCTGTCGAGTATAACAAATTCCCCTCACCGAGTATAACAAAGTTCCCTGATCGAGTATAACAAAGCCCCCCTCATAGAGTATAACAATGTCCCTTGATCGAATATAGCAAAG
The DNA here is from genome assembly GCF_018991925.1 of Homarus americanus. NCBI lineage: Eukaryota > Metazoa > Arthropoda > Malacostraca > Decapoda > Nephropidae > Homarus > Homarus americanus. Next base: position 6,838 of record NW_024743115.1, on the reverse strand, counting down.
TCCCCTGATCGGGTATAACAAAGGCCCCTGATCGAGTATAACAAAGTCCGCTGATCGAGTATAACAAAGTCCCCTGATCGAGTATAACAAAGGCCCATGATCGAGTTTAACAACGACCCCTGATCGAGTATAACATAGTCCTTTGGTCGAGTATAACAAACTCCTCTGGTCGAGTATATCAAATTCCCCTGATCGAGTATAACAAAGTCCCCTGATCGAGTATAACAAAGTCCCTTGAACGATTATAACAAAAGCCCCTAATCGAGTATAACAAAGTTCCTGATCGAGTATAACAAAGCACCCTGATCGAGTTTAACAAAGTCCCCTGATAGAGTATAACAAAGTCCCTTGATCGAGTATAACAAAGGCCCCTGATCGAGTTTAACAAAGGCCCCTAATCGAGTATAACAAAGTCCCCTGGTCGAGTATAACAAAGTCCCCTGATCGATTATAACAAAGGCCCCTCATCGAGTATAACAAAGGCCCCTCATCGAGTAAAACAAAGTCCCCTGATCGAGTAAAACAAAGTCCGCTGATCGAGTATAACAAAGTCCCCTGATCGAGTATAACAAGCTCCCCTGATCGTATATAACAAAGGCCCCTCATCCATTTTAACAAAGGCCCCTGATCGAGTATAACAAAGTCTCCTGGTCGAGTATAACAAACTCTCCTGGTCGAGTATAACAAAGTCCCCTGATCGAGTATAACAAAGTCCCCTGATCGAGTATAACAAAATCCCCTGATGGAGTATAGCAAAGTCCCCTGAACGATTATAACAAATGCCCCTGATCGAGTATAACAAAGTTCCCTGATCGAGTATAACAAAGCACCCTGATCGAGTATAACAAAGTCCCCTGATAGAGTATAACAAAGTCTCTGATCGAGTATAACAGCGTCTGATCGAGCTTAACAAAGGCCCTGATCGAGTTTAACAAAGTCCCCTGATCAAAAGCAATATGCCCCATCGAGAGTAACAAAGTCCGCTGATCGAGTATAACAAAGTTCCCTGATCGAGTATAACAGTTAGCCCTGGATTGAGTTTAATAGCATTCTTGATCGAGTATAACAAAGTCCCTGGTCGAGTATAACAAAGTATTCTTATCGAGTATAACAAAGGCCCCTGGTCGATTATAAGAAAATTTTCTAATCGAGTATAACAAAGGCCCCTGGTCGAGTATAACAAAGTCCTTTGATCAAGTATAACAAAGTCCTTTGATCGAGTATAACAAAGTCCCCTAATCAAGTAGAACAAAGTCCCATGATCGAGTATAACAAAGTCCCCTGATCGAGTATAACATATCCCCTAATCGAGTATAACAAAGTCCTCTGGTCGAGTATAACAAACTCCATTGATCGAGTATATAACAAAGTCCCCTGGTCGAGTATAACAAAGTCCCTGATCGAGTATAACAAAGGCCCCTCATCGAGTATAGCAAAGTCCCTGATCGAGTATAACAAAGTCCCCTGATCGAGTATAACAAAGGCCCCGGATCAAGCTTAACAAAGGCCCCTGGATCGATTATAACAAAGGACCCTGATCGAGTTTAACTAAGGCCCTGACTGAGTATACCAAAGTCCCTGCTTATATAACAAAGGCCCCTCATCGAGTATAACAAAGTCCCCTGAACGATTAAAACAAAGGCCCCTGATCGAGTATAACAAAGTTTCTTGATCGAGTATAACAAAGCCCTGTGATCGAGTATAACAAAGTCCCCTGATAAAGTATAACAAAGTCCCCTGATCGAGTATAACAAAGGCCCCTTATCGAGTTTAATAAAGGCCCCTGATCGAGTATAACAAAGGCCCCTGGTCGAGTATAACAAAGGCCCCTCATCGAGTTTAACAAAGGCCCCTCATCGAGTATAACAAAGTCCCCTGGTCGAGTATAACAAACTCCCCTGGTCGAGTATAACAAAGTCCCCGGATCGAGTATAACAAAGCCCCTGATCGAGTATAACAAAGTCCCTTGAACGATTAGAACACAGGCCCCGCATCAAGTATAACAAAGCCCCCTGATCGTGTATAACAAAGCCCCCTCATCGAGTATTACAAAGTCCCCTGATCAAGTATAACAAAGTCCCCTGAACGAGTATAACAAAGTCCCCTGATCGAGTATAACAAAGTCCCCTCACCGAGTATAACAAAGTTCCCTGGTCGAGTATAACAAACTCCCCTCGTCGAGTATAACAAAGAACCCTGGTCGAGTATAACAATGTCCGCTGATCGAGTATAACAAAGGCCCCTATTCGAGTATAACAAAGGCCCCTAATCGAGTATAACAAAGTCCGCTGATCGAGTATAACAAAGTCCCTTGATCGAGTATAACAAAGTCCCCTGATCGAGTATAAAAAAGGCCCCTAATCAAGTTTAACAAAGGCCCCTGATTGAGTATAACAAAGTCCCCTGGTCGAGTATAACAAACTCTCCTGGTCGAGTATAACAAAGTCCACTGATCGAGTATAACAAAGTCCTTTTATCGAGTATAACAAACTCCCCTGGTCGAGTATAACAAAGTCCCCTAATCGAGTATAACAAAGTTCCCTGATCGAGTATAACAAAGTCCCCTTAACGATTATAACAAAGGCTCCTGATCGAGTATAACAAAGTTCCCTGATCGAGTATAACAAAGCCCCCTGATTGAGTATAACAAAGTACCCAGAAAGAGTATAATAAAGTCCCCTGAACGAGTATAACAAACTCCCCTGGTCCAGTATAACAAAGTCCCCTCATCGAGTATTACCAAGTCCCCAGATGGAGTATAACAAAGTCCCCTGAACGATTATAACAAAGGCCCCTGATCGAGTATAATAACGTTCCCTGATCGAGTATAACAAAGCACCCTGATCGAGAATAACAAATTCCCCTGATAGAGTATAGCAAAGTCCCCTGATCGAGTATAACAAAGGCCCCTGATCGAGTTTAACAAAGGGCCCTGATCGAGTATAACAAAGTCCCCTGGTCTAGTATAACAAAGGCCCCTCATCGAGTTTAACAAAGGCCCTCATCGAGTATAACAAAGTCCCCTAATCGATCATAACAAAGGCCCCTCATCGAGTATAACAAAGGCCCCTCATTGAGTAAAACAAAGTCCCCTGATCGAGTATAACAAAGTTCCCTGATCGAGTATAACAAAGCACCCTAATCGAGTATAACAAAGTCCCCTGATAGAGTATAACAAAGTCCCCTGATCGAGTATAACAAATGCCCCTGATCGAGTTTAACAAAGGCCCCTGATCGAGTTTAACAAAATCCTCTGATCGGGTATAACAAAGGCCCCTGATCGAGTATAACAAAGTCCGCTGATCGAGTATAACAAAGTCCCCTGATCGCGTATAACAAAGGCCCCTGATCGAGTTTAACAAAGGCCCCTGATCGAGTATAACAAAGTTCCCTGATCAAGTATAACAAAGCACACTGATCGAGTATAACAAAGTCCTCTGATAGAGTATAACAAAGTCCCTTGATCGAGTATAACAAAGGCCCCTGGTCGAGTTTAACAAAGGCCCCTGATCGAGTAAAATAAAGTCCCCTGATCGAGTATAACAAAGGCCCCTCATCGAGTTTAACAAAGGCCCTTATCGAGTATAACAAAGTCCCCTGATCGAGTATAACAAAGTCCCCTGAACGATTATAACAAAGGTCCCTGATCGAGTATAACAAAGTTCCCTGATCGAGTATAACAAAGCCCCCTGATCGAGTATAACAATGTCCCCTGGTCGAGTATAACAAAGTCCCGTGATAGAGTATAACAAAGGCCCCTGATCGAGTTTAACAAAGGCCCCTGATCGAGTATAACAAAGGCCCCTGGTCGAGTATAACAAAGGCCCCTCTTCGAGTTTAACAAAGGCCCCTCATCGAGTATAACAAAGTCCCCTGGTCGAGTATAACAAACTACCCTGGTCGAGTATAACAAAGTCCCATGAACGATTATAACAAAGGCCCCTGATCGAGTATAACAAAGTTCCCTGATCGAGTATAACAAAGCCCTTTGATCGAGTATAACAAAGTCCCCTGGTCGAGTATAACAAACTCCCCTGGTCGAGGATAACAAAGTCCCATGAACGATTATAACAAAGGCTCCTGATCGAGTATAACAAAGTTCCCTGATCGAGTATAACAAAGTCCCCTGATTGAGTTTAACAAAGTACCCTGAAAGAGTATAATAAAGTCCCCTGGTCGAGTATAACAAACTCCCCTGGTCCAGTATAACAAAGTCCCCTGATCGAGTATAACAAAATCCCCTGATGGAGTATAACAAAGTCCCCTGAACGATTATAACAAAGGCCCCTAATCGAGTATAATAACGTTCCCTGATCGAGTATAACAAAGCACCCTGATCGAGAATAACAAATTCCCCTGATAGAGTATAGCAAAGTCCCCTGATCGAGTATAACAAAGGCCCCTGATCGAGTTTAACAAAGTCCCCTGATCGAGTTTAACAAAGGCCCCTGATCGAGTATAACAAAGTCCTTTGGTCGAGTATAACAAACTCCCTGGTCGAGTATAACAATGTCCCCTGGTCGATATAACAAAGGCCTCTATCGAGTTTTAAGAAAGGCCCCTCATCGAGTATAACAAAGTCCCTGGTCGAGTATAACAAATTCCCTCACCGAGTATAAAGTTCCTGATCGAGTATAACAAAGTTCCCTTGATCGAGTATGCCAACAGCCCCCTGATCGAGTATAACAAAGTCCCTGGTCGAGTATATAACAAAGTCCCGTGATCGAGTATAACAAAGGCCCCTGATCGAGTTTTAACAAAGGCCCCTAATCGAGTATAACAAAGGCCCCTGGTCGAGTATAACAGCGTCTTCGAGTTTAACAAAGGCCCCTCATCGAGTATAACAAAGTCCCTGGTCGAGTATAACAAACTCCCTGGTCGAGTATAACAAAGTCCTGCGAACGATTATAACAAAGGCCCTCAATCGAGTAGTACCAGTTCCCTTGATCGAGTATAATAAAGCCCTTGATCGAGTATAACAAAGTCCCCTGATAGAGTATAACAAAGTCCCTGATCGAGTATAACAAAGGCCCTGATCGAGCTTAACAGCGTCCCTGATCGAGTATAACAAAGGCCCTGGGTCATATAACAGGCCCTCATCGAGTTTAACAAAGGCCCCTCATCGAGTATAACAAAGTCCCCTGGTCGAGTATAACAAACTCCCCTGGTCGAGTATAACAAAGTCCCCGGATCGAGTATAACAAACTCCCTGATCGAGTATATCAAAGTCCCTTGAACGATTAGAACACAGGCCCCTGATCAAGTATAACAAAGCCCCCCTGATCGTGTATAACAAAGCCCCCTCATCGAGTATTACAAAGTCCCCTGATCAAGTATAACAAAGTCCCCTGATCGAGTATAACAAAGTCCCCTCACCGAGTATAACAAACTTCCCTGATCGAGTATAACAAAGTCCCCTGGTTGAGTATAACAAACTCCCCTTGTCGAGTATAACAAAGAACCCTGGTTGAGTATAACAAAGTCCCCTGATCGAGTATAACAAAGGCCCCTGATCGAGTATAACAAAGGCCCCTCATCGAGTATAACAAAGTCCCCTAATCGAGTATAACAAAGTCCGCTGATCGAGTATAACAAAGTCCCTTGATCTAGTATAACAAAGTCCCCTTATCGAGTATGAAAAAGGCCCCTGATCAAGTTTAACAAAGGCCCCTGATCGAGTATAACAAAGTCCCCTGGTCGAGTATAACAAACTCTCCTGGTCGAGTATAACAAAGTCCACTGATCGAGTATAACAAAGTCCTTTTATCGAGTATAACAAACTCCCCTGATCGAGTATAACAAAGTCCCCTGATCGAGTATAACAAAGTTCCCTGATCGAGTATAACAAAGTCCCCTTAACGATTATAACAAAGGCTCCTAATCGAGTATAACAAAGTTCCCTGATCGAGTATAACAAAGCCCCCTGATTGAGTATAACAAAGAACCCTGAAAGAGTATAATAAAGTCCCGTGGTCGAGTATAACTAACTCCCCTGGTCCAGTATAACAAAGTCCCCTGATCGAGTATAACAAAATCCCCTGATGGAGTATAACAAAGTCCCCTGAACGATTATAACAAAGGCCCCTGATCGAGTATAATAACGTTCCCTGATCGAGTATAACAAAGCACCCTGATCGAGTATAACAAATTCAGCTGATAGAGTATAACAAAGTCCCCTGATCGAGTATAACAAAGGCCCCTGATCGAGTTTAACAAAGTCCCCTGATCGAGTATAACAAAGGCCCCTGATCGAGTATAACAAAGTCCCCTGGTCGAGTATAACAAACTCCCCTGGTCGAGTATAACAAAGTCCCCTGGTCGAGTATAACAAAGGCCCTCATCGAGTTTAAGAAAGGCCCCTCATCGAGTATAACAAAGTCCCCTGGTCGAGTATAACAAATTCCCCTCACCGAGTATAACAAAGTTCCCTGATCGAGTATAACAAAGCCCCCCTCATAGAGTATAACAATGTCCCCTAATCGAGTATAGCAAAGCCCCCTGATCGAGTATAACAAAGGCCCATGATCGAGTTTAACAAAGACCCCTGATCGAGTATAACATAGTCCTTTGGTCGAGTATAACAAACTCCTCTGGTCGAGTATAACAAAGTCCCCTGATCGAGTATAACAAAGTCCCTTGAACGATTATAACAAAGGCCCCTGATCGAGTATAACAAAGTTCCTGATCGAGTATAACAAAGTCCCCTGATAGAGTATAACAAAGTCCCCTGATCGAGTATGACAAAGGCCCCTGATCGAGTTTAACAAAGGCCCCTGATCGAGTTTAACAAAGTCCTCTGATCGGGTATAACAAAGGCCCCTGATCGAGTATAACAAAG
>NW_024743114.1:0-34206 GCF_018991925.1 Homarus americanus | reverse complement strand
TGATGTACTTCCGTTCAGTTGCGTATTGCTAACTGGTAACTACCGTATAGCACTTACCGTATGGAAGCTGAACACAAGATTATTTAATAAGTTTAGATTTGGTTTCTTAACGTCGCATATGTTGCTGTAATAATAAATAAAGTTAGTGATTCTGTAAAAAGAAAATAAAGGAGAAAATCCTAAATCGTAAGACCGCACTGAAAGGTAAATAATACCTCCCTCCTCATAACAGTACTGTGATTTTATTTCACGTACTTTTAATATATTAGCAGCCAGAGGGCTTATTCACCTCTTGTACCAAGTTGAGACGTGTTCAGGTATCCCGGTGGCGTAGTCGTCGTGGAGAAAACAATGCTAAGCTTCTTGCCCAACGAGTTAGTTTTATTAACTCAAACATTTAATGTAGACATCCTACCACTGAAAAATACTAATGTAATATGTGAAACGGTGAGTCAAGTGGCAGCAATATTTGAGCTGGTAGCTACGGCGTGTCAGGGCCAGTTTGCGTGTCTTGGGAAGTGAAGACCATCGTTTAGGACGGTGACTTAAGTTGTTCAGGACATGACAGATATACAGTCACTATCTCCGGGTTTCCCACGCCTTCAAGGCTTAAGTCGTTGACAGCATGTATACAATATACCGGTATATAATATCCGAGCCTAAATTATTAAAACAAATTCAAAACTGGTCCTGGAAACTATGGAGCCTTGGCTCTATGTCATATTGAAGAAAATACTCATTATTTTTTACTGAAAAGTAACGGCTAGTATTAAGTGGCTTGAATACACAAGTTTGTTGAATGTTACTGTCTGGGGAGAGAGAAATATACAGTATGGACGGTACTCTTTGTAGTTATCGCAAATGAATGAAATTTTTGCACGTAGATTGAATGACTGTGTCTGCATTTTCGTGCGTTGTTATATACCACTATATTTACGTACTTCTGACCGACATGTGAGTGTCATGTCTCCGTGTTTATGACCTGGCAAATGTTTTCAATACATTCTTAAACGTGTCTCAACATGTAAGGCTTTGTTTACATCTGTAGGCTTGTGTATATTCTGTATGGTCGTATCTTGCTGGCACATGTGCTCTGTATACAGGTATGTTTACAGATGTTGGCATAACAATACAAACCTGTTTCATCTGTTGACACAAATTGCATTCTTGCTTATATGTCTGTGTAAGTTGAGACTTGTATATTCACCCGCTCATAAATTAAGCTATTAAGTGTCTTAGTAGGTTTGTAGTGTGAGAGAATTACCAGCAAGAGTGAGCATTAAGCCGAGGGCCTCCCGCAAGGGGTGATCTCTAATTAATTCCACCATCTTGATAATCTTGGGAGTTATAATATAAGGCCGGAGGATTGTCCTTATTAATTACCTACTTGATTGTCTACCTCAACTGGAAACACGGTTATAGCCAATTAAGGCTAACAAGCAGTTATTACAGTGGAACAAATGAGGTCGTTAACCTGTCCGACCCTCCAGAGACTCCTAGTAGGTGAGGTTTGTTGGGGAAGATGTGCTGGTGAAGTGGTGCTGAAGAGATTTGTTGCCAAGATGATGGTGAGGGTGCTGATGCGGTGTGTTGTGAGCCGGTGGTGAAGGTGCTGACACGGTGTGTTAGTGAGCCGGTGGTGAAGGTGCTGACGGTGTGTTGGTGAGCCGGTGGTGAAGGGTGCTGATGCATGTTGGTGAGCCGGTGGTGAAGGGGTGCTGCTGATGCGGTGTGTTGGTGAGCCGGTGGTGAAGGGTGCTGATGCGGTGTGTTGGTGAGCCGGTGGTAAGGTGCTGACGCGGTGTGTTGACAGGAACGCAGTGTCTTGTGATCTGGTGGTGAAGGGTGCTGACGCAGTGTCTTGGTGAGCCGGTGGTGAAGGTGCTGATGCGGTGTGTTGGTGACCGGTGGTGAAGGGTGCTGATGCAGTGTCTTGGTGAGCCGGTGGTGAATGGTGCTGGTAAGCTGGTGGTGAAGGGTGTTGGTGAGGTGGTGGTGAAGGGTGCTCATGCGGTGTTGGTGAACTGGTGATGAAGGGTGTTGGTGTGATGTTGCTAAGGCGGAGGAGGTAGTAGTGCTCATTTTTTCATTAAGAACTTTTCTTTGGTTTTTGAACGTAGACTATGACCAGTGGGGGGTAGTGCAGTAGTATATTTAACAAACTCACTTCTAGATATAAATATTTTACCTGTCTTGCTGTATTTAACGTTTTAGCCATTGTTTACATTTTCAAGTCGGCTAATCTAGCGCTTACCAGGTTTACATTTCACGCTGTTCTTTTAAGATCCTCCAGTGTTGGTAACTTGATTCTTGTATGCATAGTTCTCCGTTTACAATTATTTATATACCGTTATTAAGTTCATTTGTTTACCTCATTAACCAGGTATTTTATAAGCTGGTGTCGGTGAAACGGTGAAGTTGGGCGTATAATTTTATTGTGCGTGTTAGCGGGGTTTGGCTTCCCCTACATTACAACTTGTTATGAATGCCAGCTGCCATATGGCCTTCACGACCCCCCTTCCTCCTCCCCTACGACCCTTTCCTCCTCCCCCACGACCCCTTCCTCCCCCCCTTCCTCCTCACCCCTTCCTCCTCCCCGGCCCCTTCCTCCTCCCCCCCCCTTCCTCCTCCCGGCCTCCCCTCCTCCCCGGCCCCTTCCTCCTCCCCGGCCCTTCCTCCTCCCCGGCCCCTTCCTCCTCCCCGACCCCTTCCTCCTCCCCCGGCCCCTTCCTCCTCCTTCCTCCTCCCCCTTCCTCCTCCCCCCTTCCTCCTCCCGGCCTTCCCTCCCCTCCCCCCCCCTCCTCCTCCCGACCCCTTCCTCCTCCCCGACCCCTTCCTCCTCCCGGCCCCTTCCTCCTCCCCACGACCCCTTCCTCCTCCCCCGACTCTTCCTCCTCCCCGGCCCCTTCCTCCTCCCCGACCCCTTCCTCCCCCCGACCCCTTCCTCCTCCCCTCCTACGACCCCTTCCTCCTCCCCCGACCCCTTCCTCCTCCCCACGACTCTTTCCTCCTCCCCACGACCCTTCCTCCTCCCCCGACCCCTTCCTCCTCCCCGACTCTTTCCTCCACCTGACTCTTTCCTCCTCGACCATTTCCTCCTCCCCGGCCCCTTCCTCCTCCCTACGACCCCTTCCTCCTCCCCGACCCCTTCCTCCTCCCCCACGACCCTTTCCTCCCCGGCCCTTCCTCCTCCCCCACGACCCTTCCTCCTCCCCCGACCCTTCCTCCCCCCACGCCCCTTCCTCCTCCCCCCGACTCTTTCCTCCTCCCCACGACTCTTTCCTCCTCCCCCGGCCTTCCTCCTCCCACGACTCTTTCCTCCCCACGACTCTTTCCTCCTCCACGACCATTTCCTCCCCGACCATTTCCTCCCCACGACCTTTCCTCCCCGACTCTTTCTTCCCCAGAACCCTTTCTTCCCCAGAACCCTTTCTTCCCCAGGACCTCTTCCCCCCCTCAGGGCACTTTCTTCCCCCTCAGGACCCTTTCTTCCCCCTCAGGACCCTTTCTTCCCCTCAGGACCCTTTCTTCCCCCTCAGGACCCTTTCTTCCCCCTCCAGGACCCTTTCTTCCCCGAGGACCCTTTCCTCCCCAGGACCCTTTCTTCCCCCAGGACCCTTTCTTCCCCAGGACCCTTCTTCCCCAGACCCTTTCCTCCCCCCAGGACCCTTTCTCCCCACGACCTGTCTTCCTCCCCACGACCCTGTCTTCCTCCCCGACCCTGTCTTCCTCCCCCGACCCTGTCTTCCTCCCCGACCCTCTCTTCCTCCACGACCCTTTCTTTCCATTACCTTTCTTCCTATCTTTTGCACCTCCCCAATACTACCTTCCCGCCAGCACCTCCTCACCAGCACTTCCTTCAGCACCTCCCCACCACTCCCGATACTACCTCCCCACTCCAGCACCTCCCACCAGCACCTCCCGCCACGCTGTATCCTAGTGTATTGTACTGTTAACTGACTCTATGCCTCGTTAGGTTCAGGAGATGACGTAGTGGGTACTGGGAGGGCGTGGGGAGAGGAAGAGGGCAGTCAGAGGAAGAAGGGCGCAGTGGAGCCTGGGAGAGGGCGTGAAGGGGCATGGGGAGAAAGTGGACTTAGGAGAGGGAGGTGAGGAAGAGGTGAGGGAGAAAGAGGGGCGTGTGAAGGTATGCGTTTGGGAGAGAGAGATGTGGAGAGGGGATGTGGGGAGAGAAAGCAGGGAGACGTTCAGTGGAGGAGGGTGTGTGGGAGACAAGACAGAGAGAACGCGCGTGGGCGAGTGTTTTGGTGTGTAATGTATGTAAGGCGTGCGTAATGTGCTAGTTTGCCAGAGGCGTGTAGGCTGCAAGGCCGAGCGTGGCGTGTGGGAGCAGTGGTGTGACGTGTAGGTACAAGAGCGCCGTGAGTGGAGTTTATTAACCAGAGGGCGTGTGTAGAGTGATGGAAGAGGGGCGTGTTAGTGGTGGTGGAAATGTGCGATGTGGCATGGTGGTGGAAACGAGGAGGCGTGTGTTGCGGTGAAGGAAGAGGGCGTGTGTGTAACGTGGTGGTGGAAGCAGAGGTGTGTGTAGCGTTGTGGTGGAAGCAGAGGGCGTGTGTGTAACGTGATGGTGGAAGAGGGGCGTGTGTGCGTAACAACGCATGGTGGTGGAAACGAGAGGGCGTGTGTTGCTGGTGAAGAGAGGGGCGTGTGTGTAGCGTGGTGGTGGAAGCAAGAGGGCGTGTGTGTAACGTGATGGTGGAAGAAGGCGTGTGTGTAGCGTGGTGGGCTGGAAGGGCGTGTGTGTAGCGTGGTGGTGGAAGCAGAGGGCATGTGTGTGTGGCAATGATGGAAGGAAGAAGGCGTGTGTGTAGCGTGGTGGTGGAGCAGAGGGAATGTGTGTAGCGTGGTGGTGGAAGCAGAACGTGTGTGCGTGCGTGGTGGTGGAAGAGGGCGTGTGTGTCTCATGGTGGTGGAAGCAAGAAGGGCGTGTGTGTGTTGCAGTAAGTGGTGGAAGGGCGTGTGTGTGTGTAACGTGGTGGTGGAAGAGGGCGATGTGTGTGGCGTGGTGGTGGAAGCAAGAGGAATGTGTGGCGTGGTGGTGGAAGCAGAGGGCGTGTGCGTTGCGTGGTGGTGGAAGAGGGCGTGTGTAGCGTGGTGTGGAAGAGCGTGTATAGCGTGTGGCGCGGCAAGGTGAGATGAGGGATTAAGATCTTAGCACTAATGAACGGTACAGCTCGCGGGATCAAGTGTTCCCTCACTCACTAATTTGTCCAGCCTACACTGCCTACCTGTCAACCCAACAAGTATACCTGTGGAATGAAACGTTATTAACCTGGCTCAATAGGCATGTATGACTTTATACCAAAAACGTCGCTCCTTTGCAATTTTCTTGTGTATCTGCGGTAAAAAATATATATATCTACTGTAGTGAAAGTTGTGTAACTATTGTATGGAAACTTGTTTGATACAGCTGGGTTTTTATAAATACCAAGATTTTATAGAGTTTTACTTCCGTGTATTCATAACTACTGTGTTATTATCCCACCAATGAAAGTGTGTCCGTCCGTATATCCCACAACGACTGGTCTTCCTAACCTCGCTTTGGGATGTCTGATTACTCTCACCAGCAGAATTGGCATGAGTATGGCAGTCAGTGCTGCCTGTCTATACCACTGCCTAACTATGTGTTCCGCAACATAACTCCCCAACGGAAAGAGCTACAGTGGCTCATTAGCCGGTGGGGCTGTTGTTTCTCCTTAGATTCAGAAGGTGACTGGTCAGGGTCAGAGGTCCGAATTGCCATCTTCTCGAATGCTTCCTGAAGAGTCAAAAGTTATTAATTAATCCCATCTTAATAAATATCATCCGCCTGGCAGTGTAAATACCAACTGTTAAAGAACAGGCGTCTGCTGCCAAGCGTTTAGCCCAAACGTCGTAATCTCAGGCGGCGGGGAGGACGAGATCCTCTTTGAGCATTCGTTTAGTATTTCGTCCGTCTGGCAGTGAAATTAACCAAACAGGCGCCTGCTGCCCGGGTGTTTAGCAAATATCGTACTCCCCAGGCGGCGGGGGCGAGATGGTTGCTTGACTAGCACAGATAGTTTCATTTTTCCGCTGCTCGATGTCCTTATGCCATTTCCGAGGGCGCTACGCAGCACTCTGCTAAATTTTATAAGAAATTTGCTGAGTGCTTCGCCGTTCTGGACCCAACCTGAGCTCATTTAAGTGTGGGTGATCCTGAGGAGAAGCGACAAAGAGAGAAGAGAGAGAGAGAGAATGAGTAATGAGATGATATAATAAGGGAATGGGAGAGAGATAGATGAGAAAACAAAAAGTGAGAGAATAAGAAGAGAGTGAAAACTAGATTGAGAGAGAGAGTTTATAAAATAAGAAGAAGAAAAATCCAACGTTCTATATTTAACCAACTCGATGTCGTTAAATAATCCTTGAATATAAACACACAAAAACCCAAATTAGTCACTCCGGAAGTAATTTATTCATTTATTTCTTTATACACTAGATACAACTCCCTGAAAATGAATAACAAGTCAAAGGTTGATTCATTTTGCAAGTCAATTCTTTTCGGCTAAATTAAACATTCTTGATTAAATTTGGCGAAAAAATAGGTACAAAAATGGTAAAAGAAAAATGGGTAAATATCAGAATAGATTTGGCGAGAGAATTGTATTTAGAAATTAATAAAATAGAAATAAAACTTGAGATTTATTCCCTTTTGTGGGTTAGTTACTTCTAAAAAACTAAAATTACACTTGGAAAAAACCTCCTTTTCTATATGTAATTTTTTGTCTTTATGGTTAGAAATTAATTAAACAGCAATATTTATTCTAATTGCTTGAATGATTTTTTATATGCGATACTGGATGAGAAGAGGATAGAGGTGCGAATTAGTCACCCACTTTCGACCCATCTGTGAAGTGTGTTCCTAAGTTTACAATTGAGAGTGGCGGTCGAGTTCAGTGCTATCTGTGTACCGGTGACTGAGTATGATAGACTACATTTAACACTGCCTATGGGAAGTCAATCTCAGAATTAAGTCATTCCCCAAGTGTAAGTCATTCTCCAAGTGTAAGTCAATCCCTTTATTAAAAAAATATTACAAGACAGGTTAGATACCGTACTGGACTGAAAATTCTCCAAGTTAATAACAATTCATAAAAGTCAATTTCCAATTTTCTATAAATCACCAAGTTATGGTTAATTCACGCAAGAAAAAGACAAATTAATTAAACCGTAACAGAACTTTAATTTTTTTTCAACTGAGATTAAAAAATAAAAGCACACCATATAGGGGCATTTAACGAGGCCATAAATATGTCTGCAGGTTTCTGAAGGTTTGAGGTCATGTTCTACCCTACCACCTGGCTATCTTGTAAATGACTTGTATTTTAGTTAGACCTGTAGAAGAGTAGTCCATTTTTCTGTGTGAAGGGTAACACACACACACACACACACACACACACACACACACACACACACACACACACACACACACACACACACACACACAACACCCCTCGTTACCAAGGCAGGGTCAGGGAACACTCTGGTGAACAGGCCAGATCGATGACCTTGACCTGTTAAAGACGAAATGTTTACGTCAGCGCTACCGGATAACACAAATAATTGCCAAATGTTGAAAAATGCAACAACTGGATTATGCAATATCTTGAATAATGCAACAACTGATAATGCAATAACTGAGAGTCATCCATCAACACAACAATTATATAACTGCATAACACAACCGGATAAGAAACAATGTTATTCGGATAAGCCATTTGGGAGGTTTCTTATCAACAGGTGACATTATATCTAATATAACGGATAAAGCGATTTTTTTAATAAATCATATTAGATTTACATCAATAACCAAATAAAAGTCAAATTGTCCGTATAAACCAGAAGTCACTTTTACAATTAGGATAAATACCATAGTTGTCCGGATAAACCAAATAGAAAGGTTCATATAACAAAAAACGAACCAGTCCTGGTTTTTGATAATTGTTTGTATGCACACACACACACACACACATACACACTGTCTATGGTTTTTTTATATAACACTCAGGCGGCTGATGGCATAGGCTGGATTCACCCAGCAAGAGGAACCATTTGTAACTATCTAACACAGTGTACACACTGGTTCATGGGAGAGATGGGGCCTGTCTGTCTTCCTGCCTCCTCTCTCCCTCTTCATACTCTCTGTCCCACACTCTCTCTCTCCCCACACACGCCCATCTCCCACACACCTCAGTTCACACGCCCATCTCTCCCACACACCCCTCGGGTCTGACACGCCCATCTCTCCCACACACTCCTTTCTGGTCCACACGCTCCATCTCTGCCCACACACCCTCTCGTCCACAGTCAGCCCATCTCTTCCACACACCCTTTCTTGCCCACACGTCGCATCTTCCTACACACCCCTTTCTCGTCCACACCCATCTCCCCACACACCCCTCTGTCCACACACCCATCTCCCCACACGCCCATCTCCCCACACACACCCCTGTCCACACACAGCCCATCTCCCCACACACCCCCCCGCCCACACGCTCCATCTCTCCCCACACACCCCGTCCACACGCCCCATCTCCCACACACCCCCTGCCCACATCGCCCATCTCTCCCACACACCCTGCCCACACGCCCATCTTCCCATACACTCCTCGCCCACACGTCCCATTCTCCCCATTGCCCACGACACGCCCATTCACACACCCATCTCTGCCCACACACCCCCGTCCACACGCCCTCTCTCCCCACACGCCCATCTCTCCCCACACACCCACCCTCCCACACACCCCTGCCCACACGCTCCATCTCCCCACACCATCTCCCTCCCACACACCCACCCTCCCCACACACCCCGTCCACACGCCCATCTCCTCCCACACACCCATCTCCCACACACCCATCTCTCCCACACACCTCCCCACATCGCTCCATTCTCCCACACACTCCTTCTCCCCACACGCTCCATCTCCTCGCCCACACCCCTTCTTCCCACACCCATCCTCCCACACACCCCCTGTCCACACACCTCCATCACACACTTCTCCCCAAACACCCTTTCTCAGCCACACGCTCCATCTCTCCAACACCCATTCTCGTCCCCACACACCCTTCTTTCCACATGCCCTCTTCCACACTTTCGTCCACACTCCCTGCCCACACTCTTCTCCACACTTTCTTGTCCAACACGCCCATCTCCCACTCCTATCTCTCCCCACACGCTCCCTCCCACACGCTCCATCTCTCCCACACCCATCTCCCACACACCCTGCCCACACGCCCACCCTCCCACACACGCCCACCCCCCACACACCCTCTTCCCCACACGCCCCATCTCTCCCACACGCCCATCTCTCTCTCCCACACACCCACCTGCCCACACACCCCTTCTCGCCCACACGCTCCTCTCTCTCCACACGCCCATCTCTCCCACACACCCATCTCCCACACACCCCTCTCGCCCACACGCCCATCTCTCCCACACGTGCCCACCCCCTCCCACACACCCATCTCCCACACACCCCTGTCCACACGCCCCATCTCCCACACGCCCATCTCTCCCCACACCCATCTCTCCCACACACCCCTCCCACACGCTCCATCTCTCCCACACGCCCATCTTCTCCCACACGCCCATCTCTCCCCACACGCTCCATCTCTCCCACACGCCTCCATCTCCCCACACACCCATCTCGCCCACACCCCTTCTCGTCCACACGCTCCTCTCCTCTTCCACACACCTTCATCACACACTCTTCTTCCCCACATACCCCTTCTCGCCCACACGCTCCATCTCTCCCACACACCCCTCTGCCCACATCGCCCATCTCTCCCACACGCCCATCTCTCCCCCACACACCCCTTCGTCCACACCTCCCTCTCTTCCACACACTCTTTCATCACACACCTCGCCCACACACCTTCGTCCACACACCCCCTCGTCCACACGCCTCCATCTCTCTCCCACACGCTCCATCTCTCCCCACACGCCCTCTCTCTCCCACACGCCCATCTCTCCCCACACCCATCTCCCACACCCCTTCTGCCCACACGCCCATCTCTCCCCACACGCCCATCTCTCCCACACACACCCATCTCCCCACACGCCCATCCTCCCACACGCCCATCTCTCCCACACACCCATCTCCCACACACCCATCTCGCCCACACACCCCTTCCTCGTCCACACGCTCCCTCTCTTCCACACACCCCCATCACACACCCTGCCCACACACTCCCTCTGTCCACACACCCCCTGTCCACACGCCCATCTCTCCCCACACACCCCTTCTCGTCCACACGCTCCATCTCTCCCACACACTCCATCTCTCCCACACACTCCATCTCTCCCACACACTCGCTCCACACGCCCATCTCCCACACACTCCTTCTCTCCCACACGCCCACTCTCCCCACACACCATCTCGCCCACACACTCCATCTCGCCCACACACCCATCTCTCCCACACACCCCTTCTCTCCCACACACCCCTTCTCGTCTACACGCTCCATCTCTCCCCACACACCCATCTCCACACACTCCCCTCTCTCCCACACACTCCCTCTCTCTCCCACACTCCCCTCTCTCCCACACACACCCCTTCTCGTCCACACGCCCATCTCCCCACACACTCCATCTCTCCCACACACTCCATCTCTCCCCACACACCCATCTCCCACACACCCTCCTCCCCCACACACTCCTTCTCGTCCACACGCTCCCCTCTCTTCCCCACACACTTCATCACACACCCTGCCCACACACCCTTCTCGTCCCACACGCTCCCTCTCTCTTCCACACACTCTTCATCACACACTCCTTCTCCCCACACACCCCCTTCTCGTCCACACGCTCTCTCTTCCACACACTCTTCATCACACACTCCTTCTCCCCCACCTTCTCCTTACACCCCTTCTCGCCACCTTCTCGTCCACACTCCATCTCCACACTCCATCTCACACTCATCTCAACACACCTTCTCGTCCACACTCCATCTCACACACCTCCATCTCCCACACACTCTATCTCTCCCACACTCTTTCTCGTCACACGCTCCATCTCCCACACTCCATCTCTCCCACATATCTCTCCCACACACTCCATCGCCCACCCCTTCTCGTCCACACACTCCCTCTCTTCCACACACACTCTTCATCACACACTCCTCCTACACTCCTCTCCCACACACCCTTCTCGTCCCACGCCATCTCCCACACACTTCTCGTCCCGCTCCATCTCACACTCCCACCCATCTCCCACACACTCCTTCTCGTCCACGCTCCATCTCCCACTCCTTCTCGTCCACTCCATCTCCCACACACCCATCGCCCACACCCTCTCTCCCACACACCTTCTCGTCCACACGCTCCATCTCTCACACACTCCATCTCACACTCCCTCACACACCCTTCTGTCCACTCCATCTCCATCTCCCACACACACTCCTCTCCCACACTCCTTCTCGTCCACATCTCTCCACCTTCTCGTCCACAGCTCCTCTCTTCCACACTCTTCCATCACCTCTCGCACACATACAATCACTCCCTCTCTTCCACACACTCTTCATCACCTCCTTCACACCCACCTCCATCTCCCACACGCTCCATCTCCACACTTTCTCCACCCATCTCGTCACCCTCTCTCACACCTCTACACGCTCCATCTCACACTTCTCGTCCACACACTCCTTCTCGTCCATCTCTCCCACACTCCATCGCCCACCTTCTCCACACCCTTCTCGTCCACACTCCATCTCTCCCACACCTCCATCTCACACAGTCCTTCTCGTCCACACCTCCATCTCCCACACTCCATCTCCCACACACCTTCTCTCACACCTTCGTCACGCTCCATCTCTCCCACATATCTCTCCCACACTCCATCTCGTCCACACCCTTCTCTCCCACACACCCCTTCTCGTCCACGCTCCATCTCTCACACCCTTCTCGTCCACACACTCCTTCTCGTCCACGCTCCATCTCCCACACTCCATCTCGCCCACACACCTCCTTCTCGTCCACACTCCATCTCCCACCTCCATCTCTCCCACACACTCCATCTCTCCTTACCTTCTCGTCCACGCTCCATCTCACCCCATACATGCTCCATCTCCCACACGCTCATCTCCCACACCTCCATCTCGTCCACACACATCTCGTCCACACCCTTCTCTCCCACACACCTTCTCGTCACACACCTTCTCACACCTTCTCGTCACACGCTCATCTCTCCCCTTTTCGTCACATCATCTCCCTCCTTCTCGTCCACACTCATCTCCCACACACCTTCTCGTCCACACGCTCCATCTCCCACACACTCCTTCTCGTCCACACGCTCCATCTCCCCACGCTCATCTCTCCCCACACCTTCTCGTCACGCTCCATCTCCCTCCCTATCGTCACGCTCATCTCCCACACCTCCATCTCTCACACTCCTCGTCACACTCATCTCACACTCCTTCACACCCATCTCTCCCTAACACGCTCCATCTCCCCACACGCCCATCTCTCGCCACTCACTCCATCTCTCCACCCCTTCTCGTCCACGCTCCATCTCTCCCACACACCTTCTCGTCCACCGCTCCATCTCCCACACACTCCATCTCTCCACACTCCATCTCCACACTCCTTCTCGTCCACACGCTCCATCTCTCCCACACCCTTCTCGATCCACACGCTCCATCTCTCCCACTCCATCTCTCCCACCTTCTTGTCCACACTCCATCTCCCCCACACTCCATCTCCCACACACCCTTCTCGTCCACACACGCTCCATCTCTCCACACACTCCATCGTCCACTCTCGTCCACACGCTCATCTCTCCCACACTCCATCTCTCCCACACCCCTTCTCGTCCGCTCCATCTCTCCCACACCTCCATCGCCCACACACCCCTTCTCGTCCACACGCTCCATCTCTCCCACACACCCCTTCTCGTCCACACGCCCCATCTCTCCCACTCTTCATCCACCTCCTCGCCCACACACCCCTTCTCGTCCACACGCTCCATCTCTCCCCACACACCCCTTCTCGTACACGCTCCATCTCCCACACACTCTTCATCACACACTCCTTCTCGCCCACACCCCTTCTCGTCCACACGCTCCATCTCTCCCACACACTCTTCATCACACACTCCTTCTCCCCACACCCCTTCTCGTCCACACCTTCTCGTCCACATCATCTCTCCCACACACTCTTCATCACACTCTTCTCCCCACACACCCCTTCTCGTCCACACTCCATCTCTCCCACACACTCTTCATCACACACTCCTTCTCCCCCACACACCTTCTTGTCCACGCTCCATCTCTCCCACACTCTTCATCACATCTCTCCCCACACCCCTTCTCGTCCACACTCATCTCTCCACACTCTTCATCACACACTCCCTTCTCCCCACTCTTCTCATGGATTTATATGAGGGCGAGTGACTGGTAGTTCATTATGATGAATGGGCTGGGGGTGTGTGTGTGTGTGTGTGTGTGTGTGGTGTGTGTGTCTGAGGTGTCTGAGTGTGTGTATATGTCTGTCTGTGTGTGTATATATGATGTGCTCTGTCTGTTCTGGGTGTGTGTGTGTGTGTGTGTGTGTGTGTGTGTGTCAATTTTTTGGGGAATTATAAATGTAGGTATATATCCATGTTAAGTAATAAGTTATTGTGTAAGATGGTTTAATTGGGTACCACCTCTTTGAAATTGCTATACAAATTGGCCCCATATCTAATAGGTCCATACTACCAAACACTATTAAATTTGGACCCATTAGGATTGGGATTAGGTGCCTATAGATTCGGCCTGAGCCAATCCTGGTGGTTCAGGAAGGTTAAGGGCTATAGGACCTGTGTGTGTGTGTGTCTGTTATCAGCTTCCATTGTGACGTTTGTCGTGTTTACCTTTGAGCACCTCCACAACACACACCCACTCACACACACACCTCACACCCTCACACCTCACACACACCCTCACACCCTCACCCACCCACTTAGGACAATTGCCAGCGCTCCTCAAAACGATTGCATTTTTCCCCTAAAGCCGCTGTATCTCTGCCGATCCCTGAATATGTGTTGAGAAAGATTGGTGCCCTGTATTGAATCTTGTGACGTGAGGCTGGTGTCAGATGGTGTCCTAGTGGTGGTGGTGTCCAAATGGTGTCCTAGTGGTGTGCAGATGGTGTGTCTCTAGTGGTAGTGTCCAGATGTGTCCCTAATGGTGGTGTCTAGTGGTGGTGTCCAAATGGTGTCCTAGTGGTGTGCAGATGGTGGTGTCTAGATGTGTCCCTAGTGGTGTGCAGATGGTGTCCTAGTGGTAGTGTCCAGAAGTGTCCTAATGGTGGTGTCTAGTGGTGGTGTCCCAGCAATGTCCAGATGGTGTCTAGTGGTGGTGGTGTCCAAATGGTGTCCTAGTGGTGTGCAGATGGTGGTGTCTAGATGGTGTCCTAGTGGTGTGCAGATGGTGTCCTAGTGGTAGTGTCCAGAAGGTGTCCTAATGGTTGTGTCCTAGTGGTGGTGTCCCAGCAATGTCCAGATGGTGTCCTAGTGGTAGTGTCCAGAAGGTGTCCTAATGGTGGTGTCCTAGTGGTGGTGTCCCAGAAATGTCCAGATGGTGTTCTAGTAGTGGTGTCCATTCCATCATTGCGGTACCGATAATTCTAACCCGTTTCTAAGTATCCCAATAATGATGATGTCCAGTTCCCGATTATCCCCAGTTCAGTGTTAAAAGAGTCAGGGCCTCACCGTGTTCATCAGTAAAAACTTGAAAATAACAACAACAAAAAATCCTTATATTACAGAGACAATTATTATTAACTCTTTACTGATCTGAATACTTCGAATGATCTGGTTCTCGTTCGTGTGTTACTCTGGCTGTGTTGTTCCTAGCACTTCCGTCTTCTCTCTAACACGCACGCACACACACACACACACACACACACACACACACACACACTCACTCACTCAATCAGGGAGATGTATCACCTCTTATTGACGCCAGTAATACATGATAACAAGTATCACACGGGCGTCTAACAGTGGTCTAGGGCTCCCTTAACAGTGGTCCAGGGCTCCTTAACAGTGTCTAGGTCTCCTAAACAGTGGTCTGGGCTCCCTTAACAGTGGTCTAGGGCTCCCTTAACAGTGGTCTAGGGCTCCCTTAACAGTGGTCTAGGGCTCCTTGTGGTTAGGGCTCTTAACAGTGGTCTAGGGCTCCTCAACAGTGGTCTAGGGCTCCCTTAACAGTGGTCTAGGGCTCCCCTTAACAGTGGTCTAGGGCTCCCTCAACAGTGGTCTAGAGGCTCCCTCAACAGTGGTCTAGAGGCTCCCTCAACAGTGGTCAGGGCTCTCCCTCCAGTGGTCTAGGGCTCTCTTAACAGTGGTCTAGGACTCCCTCAACAGTGGTCTAGGGCTCCCTTAACAGTGGTCTAGGACTCCTCAACAGTGGTCTAGGGCTCCCTCAACAGTGTCTAGGGCTCCCTCAACAGTGGTCTAGGGCTCCCTCAACAGTGGTCTGGGGCTCCCTTAACAGTGGTCTAGGGCTCCCTTAACAGTGGTCTAGGGCTCCTCAACAGTTGTCTAGGGCTCCCTTAACAGTGGTCTAGGGCTCCCTTAACAGTGGTCTAGTGCTCTCTTAACAGTGGTCTAGGGCTCCCTTAACAGTGGTCTAGGGCTCCCTCAACAGTGGTCTAGGGCTCTCTAACAGTGGTCTAGGGCTCCCTCAACAGTTGTCTAGGGCTCCCTTAACAGTGGTCTAGGGCTCTCTTAACAGTGGTCTAGGGCTCTCTTAACAGTGGTCTGAATCTCTTAACAGTGGTCTGGGCTCCCTCAACAGTGTCTAGGGCTCTCTTAACAGTGGTCTAGGGCTCCTTAACAGTGGTCTAGGGCTCCCTTAACAGTGGTCTAGGGCTCCCTTAACAGTGGTCTAGGCTCCCAACAGTGGTCTAGGGCTCCTCAACAGTGTCTGGGCCCCTCAACAGTGGTCTAGGGCTCCTTAACAGTGGTCTAGGCCCTTAACAGTGTCTGGGCCTCCCTCAACAGTGTCTAGGGCTCCCTCAACAGTGTCTAGGGCTCCCTCAACAGTGTCTAGGGCTCCCTGCTCCTGGGGTGTTGAGACGGCCCCTTCCGTCCTTCCCACCTAAATAGTTCATCGCCGGTTAAGTTATCAGTGGTGTACTTCAAGTTAGTTTAAGACTCTAGTTTTTCTGAGATGGTACACCGTATTAGTGGTATTGAGTTAATGGTGTTTGCTTTGGTGGCCAGCATTTCACCGTGTGCTAGTGTGTCACAGCATTAAGGTGTTAGAAATCCAGGTTAATCGATATCTATCTATCTATCTATCTATCTATCTATCTATCTATCTCAGTCAGTCAGTCTCTGTCTGTCTGTCTAAATATATTTGTCATATAAATATTATATAAAGAGTATATAAACTAGAGTAAAAACAAATTACTACTTGCGTGCTCAAGGTGGATCATGCAACATGGCAAGGGCGCAATGGTGTGGTCATGCAACCTAGTGGATGGCTGCAGAGGAATGGCAGAATGTTGCAGCAAAAAGCTAAACTCAACACGAAGGTAGAATAGCTGTAGAGGAGTTTATTACGTGCTGTTACACTGCTGGTCGTGACGCCTCTGAAAGCTTATGTCAGTTACTGGGGCGAGGGAGGGAGGGAGGGTGAGAGGAAGGAGGAGAAGGAGGAAAGAATAAGGAAAAAGAGAGTAGGAAAAAAGAGAGGAAGGAAGAAAGAGAGAGAGAGAGAGAGAGAGAGAGAGAGAGAGAGAGAGAGAGAGAGAGAGAGAGCATGATTGAGATTTCTTCAGATTATTTTTGCAAATTAGTGAAACTCACACAAAAAAAATCTTGAACGCGCGCACAAAACCACGAGCGCGCGCACAAAACCACGAACGCGCGCACACCACGCCAGCACGCCACGCACCCAATCACACACACACACACACACACACACACACAAACAGTGCAATATTCAGGAGGCCCGTCATATATATCCAATCGCCGTATGCTTAATGATGACCTCACCAGCAGCTGTCCTTCCCACAACACCCAGCTGTGTTATTGTTTACCAGTTGTCAAGGCGACAGTACACGCGCCAATAACCTACCTGTCCCTCACCTCCTCCGCTCACCCTCCCGCTCACCCCTCCCTCTTAAACCCTGGTGGTGTTGGCGGTGACAGGCATAAATAAATCACAGGGCCGGAGAAAGCATACACAATCACCGAGGCAGAGATGACATGTAGAAGCTCGTGAGAGGACGTGTGCAAATTTAAGTTCCATTGAGCTGTTCTTACACGCAAGATGTCCGAGGGTATTGATTCAACGTTAAGTTTTCGTCCGATGGAGAAGTTGAATGTTTTTGTTTTGTATTTTGTTTTAAGTTCAGGAGTAATTTACCTTACCTGTTAAAACTATTGTCCTAAGTAATAGACGGACGGACATATATGGGCATACAGAGAGAGAGACAGATAGACAGGCAGATAGTCAGATGACGTGGTGTGGAATTATTAGGGGTAAAACGTACTTGTGTGTGTGACGCCTGCTATTGTTACAGTCTCGTTATGTCACCTGTACAGCGACGGACCTACACACACACACACACATGACAGCTACGAATACAGGCATGTCATAGACGTCAGGATTTTTCAAGACCGTAAAATTAAGTCTTCCTCAACTCGTGATTCTTGTCATTCAAACCTTCACACAAAGATGGCAGCCAATATGTCGTCGAGATTGCACTGATACTCAATGGAGCAAGATGCTTTCCCGTTGCCTCAGTGACGGAAGAATTAAGAAAGAAATCTCTTGATAATCCAGGACCTGTATTAGTAAGTTGAGGAGGACACCTACGGTACGCGGTGAGGCGGCTCAAGGGGCTCTCTGCGCGACTCACTGGCCTTACGAGTCGGTTCGAGGACGTATCTGTCTGCACGAATGACCTAATGACTCGTTCCTCGAGGCTACCTACACGAATAACCTGATGGGATTGAGATTTGACGAAACTATTGTACATTCTTATTCAAATATGTACGCAACTTTACTCCCTAGATGTGCTAATGCATATGTATGTCTTCATTGTAAACACTGATGTTGTGTGGTCTTCATAAACTGTCTAACTAATGGTCAAAATAATGCTATGTTTAGGTGGGTCATAGATAGTCAAGATAATGCTATGCTTAGGTGGGTCATAAGATCGTGCTCTGCTTATTGGGTCACAAGACAGTGCTATTGCTTAGGTGGGTCACAAGATAGTGCTATGCTTAGTTGGGTCCAAGACAGTGCTCTGCTTAACTGGGTCACAAGACAGTGCTCTGCTTAACTGGGTCACAAGATCGTGCTCTGCTTAGGTGGGTCACAAAATAGTGCTCTGCTTAATTGGGTCACAAGACAGTGCTCTGCTTAACTGGGTCACAAGACAGTGCTCTGCTTAACTGGGTCACAAGATCGTGCTCTGCTTAGGTGGGTCACAAGACAGTGCTCTGCTTAACGGTCACAAGACAGTGCTCTGCTTAATTGGGTCCCAAGATCGTGCTCTGCTTAGGTGGGTTACAAGATAGTGCTCTGCTTAGGTGGGTTGATGAGGCTGTAATGAACTTCTGGCCTGTCATTAATTTTTAGAGGGTTACCTGAGCGCATTAAACCGTGTCATGAGATCAATATTCTTGATCAAACGTGTTAAGTCCGGTTCTTTTAACACCTCGGAACACTTACCGTGACGTCATTATTTGTTGATTAGACACCTTGGATCAAAAGATGAAAACAGATTATATTCCAGTTTGTCATTTTAGCTAATTGACGCAGGCTCAGACACTAGGGTTAGGCACTCACAAAATCCATCCACTACTCTGAAAAGACGATTCTCTATTTACACGAAGCTGTTTCATAATTCATGCTAAAATATCTACACCGTTTGATTTTGTACCTGTATGAGTGTTACGATACATAGAAAAATACAGGATACATAATTTAACAGGATACATAATTTAACCTTAGCGACGGGAAACCTTGTCGACAAAATATTTAGTCACGTAGTGTTCCGGACGCCGTGATGTTTGTGTTTCCTAATATACCTTAATGAGACGACACAGGGGTCATTATAATGTGGTAATGAGGGGCGGGGCCAGACTAACTACCTTCATCAGTTTACCTGTGCTAATTAACGCCTCCCGTGGTAGTCTTCATGTGGGAGTACAGGCGAGGTGGTCTAGGTAAGGTAGTCCTCTTGTGGTAGTACAGGTAAGGTAGCCCTCTTGTGGTAGTACAGGTAAGGTAGTCCTCTTGTGGTAGTACAGGTAAGGTAGTCCTCTTTGGTAGTACAGGTAAGGTAGTCCTCTTGTGGTAGTACAGGTAAGGTAGTCCTCTTGTGGTAGTACAGGTAGGTAGTCCTCTTATGGTAGTACTGGTAAGGTAGTCCTCTTGTGGTAGTACTGGTAAGGTAGTCCTCTTGTGGTAATACAGGTAGGTAGTCCTCTTGTGGTAGTACAGGTAAGGTAGTCCTCTTGTGGTAGTACAGGTAAGGTAGTCCTCTTATGGTAGTACTGGTAAGGTAGTCCTCTTGTGGTAATACAGGTAAGGGTAGTCCTCTTATGGTAGTACTGGTAAGGTAGTCCTCTTGTGGTAGTACTGGTAAGGTAGTCCTCTTGTGGTAATACAGGTAAGTAGTCCTCTTGTGGTAGTACAGGTAAGGTAGTCCTCTTGTGGTAGTACTGGTAAGGTAGTCCCTCTTGTGGTAGTACAGGTAAGGTAGTCCTCTTGTGGTAGTACAGGTAAGGTAGTCATCTTGTGGTAGTACAGGTAAAGTAGTCCTCTTGTGGTAGTACTGGTAGGTAGTCCTCTTGTGGTAATACAGGTAAGGTAGTCCTCTTGTGGTAGTACAGGTAAGGTAGTCCTCTTGTGGTAGTACAGGTAAGGTAGTCCTCTTGTGGTATACAGGTAGGTAGTCCCTTGTGTGGACAGGTAAGGTAGTCCTCTTATGGTAGTACTGGTAGGTAGTCCTCTTGGTAGTACAGGTAGGTAGTCCTCTTGTGGTAGTACAGGTAGAGTAGTCATCTTGTGGTACAGGTAAGTAGTCCTCTTGTGGTAGTACTGGTAAGGTAGTCCTCTTGTGGTAATACAGGTAAGGTAGTCCTCTTGTGGTAGTACAGGTAAGGTAGTCCTCTTGTGGTAGTACAGGTAAGGTAGTCCTCTTGGTAATACAGGTAAGGTAGTCCTCTTGTGGTAGTACAGGTAAGGTAGTCCTCTTGTGGTAGTACAGGTGGTCCTCTTGTGGTAGTACAGGTAAGGTAGTCCTCTTATGGTAGTACTGGTAAGGTAGTCCTCTTGTGGTAATACAGGTAAGGTAGTCCTCTTATGGTAGTACAGGTAAGGTAGTCCTCTTGTGGTAATACAGGTAAGGTAGTCCTCTTGGTAATACAGGTGAAGTAGTCCTCTTGTGGTAATACAGGTAAGGTAGTCCCTCTTATGGTAGTACAAGGTAGGTAGTCCTCTTGTGGTAATACAGGTAAGTAGTCTCTTGTGGTAATACAGGTAAGGTAGTCCCTTGTGTATACAGGTAAGGTAGCCCCTCTTTGGTAGTACAGGTAGGTAGTCTCTTGTGTAATACAGGTAGATAGTCCTCTTGTGGTAATACAGGTAAGGTAGTCCTCTTGTGGTAATACAGGTAAGTAGTCCTCTTGTGGTAATACAGGTAGGTAGTCCTCTTGTGGTAGTACAGGTAAGGTAGTCCTCTTGTGTATACAGGTAGTCCTCTTGTGTAGTACAGGTAGGTAGTCCTCTTGTGGTAGTACAGGTAAAGGTAGTCCTCTTGTGGTAATACAGGTAAAGTAGTCCTCTTGTGGTAGTACAGGTAGGTAGCCCTCTTGTGGTAATACAGGTAAGGTAGTCCTCTTGTGGTAATACAGGTAAGGTAGTCCTCTTGTGGTAATACAGGTAAGGTAGTCCTCTTGTGGTAGCTACAGGTAGGTAGTCCTCTTGTGGTAATACAGGTATGGTAGTCCTCTTATGGTAGTACAGGTAAGGTAGTCCTCTTATGGTAGTACAGGTAAGGTAGTCCTCTTGTGGTAATACAGGTAAGGTAGTCCTCTGTGGTAATACAGGTAGGTAGTCCTCTTGTGTAATACAGATAGGTAGTCCTCTTGTGGTAATACAGGTAAAATGGTCCTCTTGTGGTAGCACAGGTAAGGTGTAGATTGTGGACACAGGTAAAGTAGTCCTCTTGTGGTAATACAGGTATGGTAGTCCTCTTGTGGTAGTACAGGTAAGGTAGTCCTCTTGTGGTAATACAGGTAGGTAGTCTCTTGTGGTAATACAGGTATGGTAGTCCTCTTATGGTAGTACAGGTAAGGTAGTCCTCTTGTGGTAATACAGGTAAGGTAGTCCTCTTGTGGTAATACAGGTAAGGTAGTCCTCTTGTGGTAATACAGGTAAGGTAGTCCTCTTGTGGTAATACAGGTAGGTAGTCCTCTTGTGGTGTACAGGTAAGGTAGTCCTCTTGTGCATACGGGTATGGTAGTCCTCTTATGGTAGTACAGGTAAGGTAGTCTCTTTTGCAGATAGGTAGTCCTCTTGTGATACAGGTAAGGTAGTCCTCTTGTGGTAATACAGGTAAGGTAGTCCTCTTGTGGTAATACAGATAAGGTAGTCCTCTTGTGGTAATACAGGTAAAGTAGTCCTCTTGGTAGTACAGGTAAGGTAGTCCTCTTGTGGTAATACAGGTAAGGTAGTCCTCTTGTGGTAATACAGGTATGGTAGTCCTCTTATGGTGAGCTGGGCAGGTTAGTCTCTTGTGGTGGTACAGGTGGTAGTCCTCTTGTGGTAGTACAGGTAAGGTAGTCCTCTTATGGTAGTACAGGTAAGGTAGTCCTCTTGTGGTAATACAGGTGGAGTAGTCCTCTTGTGGTAATACAGGTAAGGTAGTCCTCTTGTGGTAATACAGGTAAGGTAGTCCTCTTGTGGTAGTACAGAGTAAGGTAGTCCTCTTGTGGTAATACAGGTAAAGTAGTCCTCTTGTGGTAGTACAGGTAAGGTAGTCCTCTTGTGGTAATACAGGTAAAGTAGTCCTCTTGTGGTAGTACAGGTAAGTGAGTCCTCTTGTGGTAATACAGGTAAGGTAGTCCTCTTGTGGTAATACAGGTAGTCCTCTTGTGGTAGTACAGGTAAGGTAGTCCTCTTGTGGTAATACAGGTAGGTAGTCCTCTTGTGGTAATACAGGTAAGGTGGTCCTCTTGTGTGAGTACAGGTAGTCCTCTTGTGGTAGTACAGGTAGGTAGTCCTCTTGTGGTACAGGTATGCAGTCCTTTGTGGTAATACAGGTAAGGTAGTCCTCTGTAATACAGGTAAAGTAGTCCCTTTGTGGTAGTACAGGTAAGGTAGTCCCTTGTGGTAATACAGGTAAGGTAGTCCCTTGTGGTAGTACAGGTAAGGTAGTCCTCTTGTGGTAATACAGGTAAGGTAGTCCTCTTATGGTAGTACTTCCTTAAGGTAGTCCTCCTGTGGTAATACAGGTGTAGTCCCTTATGGTAGTACTTTGCGCAGTAGTCCTTGTGTAACACAGGTAAGGTAGTCTTCAGGTAATACAGGTAGTCCCTTATGGTAGTGCAGGTAAGGTAGTCCTTGTGGTAGTACAGGTAAGCAATCCCTCTTGTGAATACAGGTAAGGTAGTCCCCTTGTGGTAATACAGGTAAGGTAGTCCTCTTATGGTAGTGCTGAGGTGTGTCTTGTGTGTAGTACAAGATAAGGTAGTCCCCTTGTGGTAGTACAGGTAAGGTAGCCTCTAGTAGTGCAGTACAGGTAAGGTAGTCCTCTGTGTATACAGGTAAGGTAGTCCCCAGTAGTACAGTGGTAGTCCCTCTTGTGGTAGTACAGGTAAGGTAGTCCTTGTGGTAGTATAGCAAGGAGTAGTCCTCTTAGCACAGGCAAGGTAGTCCTCTTGTGGTAACACAGGAAGTAGTCCTCTGTAGTACAAGAGGTATGCAGTCCTCCTTGTGGTAATATACAGGTACAGTCCTCTGGTGTGTGTACAGGCAAGGTAGTCCTCTTGGTGGCACAGGTAAGGTAGTCCTCTTGGGTAGTACAGGCAAGGTAGTCCCTCTGTGGTAGTACAGGTAAGGTAGTCCTCTGTGGTAATACAGAAAGGCATGTCCCTCATAGCACAGGAAGTAGTCCCTTGTAGCACAGGTAAGGTAGTCCCCTTGTGGTAGTACAGGTAGGTAGTCCTCTTGTGGTAGTGCAAGGTAGTCCCTTGTGGTAGTACAGGTAAGGTAGTCCTCTTTGTAGTACAGGTAAGGTAGTCCTCTATGGTAGTACAGGTAAGGTAGTCCCTCTTGTGGTAGTACAGGTAAGGTAGTCCTCTTGTGGTAGTGCAAGTAGTCCTCTTGTGGTAGTACAGGTAAGGTAGTCCTCTCAGGTAGTACAGGTAAGGTAGTCCCTCTGTGGTAATACAGATAAGGTAGTCCTCTTGTAGTACAGGTAAGGTAGTCCTCTTGTGGTAATACAGGTAAGGTGTCCTCTTGTGGTAATACAGATAAGGTAGTCCTCTTGTGGTAGTACAGGTAGCCTGGTAATAAACCTCTTGTGGTAATAGAGACAGACAGTGTGTACAGGTTGAAGAATGTATATTTTTCTTGTTCCCACACCACCTTGTACACTATGCGGGGAGGTTCATATGTGTACAGTGCTATCAAGGCACGCATCCATCTTGTATTCATGTCCGCTTTGGTACATATGTGAAGAAGAGTTTTAACAGTTAAGAAAGTTTAGTGAGAGGGGGAAGAGAGGGAGAGAGAGAGGAGAACAAAGAGAGAGAAAGAGAGGTGGTGGTGTGTAATGGGGGTAGGTCACAGTGCAGGCTAAGAAAAAAAAATTGCCCTTAAGAAATCATGAATCCCCAAGAACGTTACCCAAGTCGTGCCTCTGATCCCGTGAGTGACTGTGACCTTTGACCTTGTTTTTGACCTCGTTGAAGTTCGTCCAAAACAATAGGTTTAAAGGGGCTCAGGCTCAGTAATCCCATCTGGAAGTTTCAAGACGATAGCTCAAAGCGTTGGATAATCAGGGCATTAGAGAGTTCTTAAATTAATCTTGTCTTCATCAGAAATATATACCAGAAATATATCTTAAAATTTCAACGATAACATATTCAAGTTTATTTCACATGAAGATTAGTCACCCTAACCTAACCAAACCAAACCTAACCCAACCAAACCAAACCTAACCTAACCAAAACCAAACCAAACCTAACCTAACCTAAACCAAACCAAACCAAACCAAACCTAACCAAACCAAACCAACCTAACCAAACCAAACCTAACCCAACCAAACCAAACCCTAACCTAACCAATCCGAAACTATCCTAACCCAACCTAAATTAATCCAACCTAAAACTATCCTCACCTATACCCTCATGTAGCTGTGGTGTCTAATATCCCGGTGAAATAAGCTAGGGTGTCATGTATCCTTTCAACCTGACCTATTTGTGATACGCGACGCCTGGGACACGTGACTGGCGCCATGGATGAGGTGTGACTGAAGTAGACTAGAGTGTTATGAGGAGGAAATTTGCTGCCTGGAGGTCGTATCCTCAAATAAAATAAGAAATAGTTAGAAATCCCCAAAAACCTTATGTTAAGAATCAGAACTCCCCAAAAATAGAATGCCTTCAAAAAAGATTATTAGAAAAATGCGAAAATCTAAGAAATTCTTGAAAACAAAATATAAACTGGATAAACCCCAGAAATTTCCGTAAAGGTAAATACCGCTGAAAACCCAGTAAACTTGCCCAAAAAAATTCAGAAATGAAACTCGCAAAGAAATTCAGAAAGTCGACAAAAAAAAATAAGAAAAAACTCGCCCAAAAAGGCAAAATTCTCAGAAATCTTAGCAACACTGGTAAAGAGGGAGAGACACTGAGGACCCTGGGGACGAATGAAGGCACGAGTACAGTAAGAGACCTGACCTTTAAGAGACACTTGACACTTTGCTACACGCTGGACTACGAGACATTACTGGCACTTACGACACTGCTGGCACTTAGAGACACTGTTGGCACTTACTAGACACTGCTGGCACTTACGATACAATTACTATATTACATTAGAATTTGTAAATAGGAAATATTTCTATAATACTTGATTTACACGTCAAGTTGTAAATATAATATGTTTACCATTAAGAAGTCTTGATCT
Organism: Homarus americanus; assembly: GCF_018991925.1. Taxonomy (NCBI): domain Eukaryota; kingdom Metazoa; phylum Arthropoda; class Malacostraca; order Decapoda; family Nephropidae; genus Homarus; species Homarus americanus. Next base: position 9,019 of record NW_024743114.1, on the reverse strand, counting down.
GTAAATGAGAAACGTTTTCTAATCACCTGAAGATTAGCCAACCAAATCTAACCTAACCTACCTTAACCTAACCTACCTTAACCTAACCTACCTTAACCTAACCTACCTTAACCTAACCTACCTTAACCTAACCTATCTTATCGTAACCTACATTATCCTAAACCAGCCCCACCCAACCCTAACCTAATCCCTAGTTTATGTCGGGTGGTTAATCTTCAGGTGATCCAATTTTTTTCCACACAACCAACCAGCTGACAATGTAAATAAAAAAGAATATGTGTATTTATACTTGAAATATTCCACGGTGTAAATTACAAAAAATATGCTTCAACTATTTACTCGCTTTTAGAGAGAGAAATATATATTGTTGTTGGTAATGTTTATAACGTGATAGATATATTTTTTAGAGTAATTACAAGATATGTGAATAGTCTGTCACATACCTTCCTCTAAATAATAATGATAATAATATGCCAGCTATGCTATGTCAGCCTCTAGCCTATACGGTGGCCTCTGTAGCTAAATAATACACTGTCAAGAGGTTGTTTATTATAGCAACAGTCGAGGGGACACGTTCATCGATAGCTAGAAACTGATTTATTGACATGAAGATACACTATAAGAGTCTCCAGTACACACACACATGTATACACAACCTTAAGAGCTCCAGTACACACACACATGTATACACAACCTTACAGCCGCCATGTTCTTTCAATGGAGCCTTTTATTATTATTATTATTATTATTATTATTATTATTATTATTATTATTATTATTATTATATATTCTCCAGAAAGGTGTATAATGCTAACCCTAAACTCTCTGAACTTGTCCTTTAGACCAAGTGAAAGTGGGTTCCATAAAGCCTCACGGTATATATGAACAGTGAAGATACAACACGATGTATACTAAGCTTCCAGTAGACAAGGAAGTTAGGTAGCCGGACACTGCACTCGACCGCCATCATTTCTCAGTTTTAAAGTTAGGTACCTATTCTCAACTGGGTGGAGTGAGGGTGCCTCGGGCGTAAACCGGGAACCCTTAGTAAGACAGTAGACGAGCGCTGTACCCACTCGACCAAGGCCCACCATCTTCTACCAAGTAGCTCATTGTAAAGTAGAAATTATATCTTTGATGTGAAGTTATTAAAAGAAAACGAACAAACAACTTCCTAAGACTTTCCTTCGTCCCTCTCCCCTTCTGATCCCTTCGCCCTCTCACCCCTACCCCCACCCAGGTCCTCCCACCCTTGGGGTTGGAGGTGTGTTATGCTACCGAAGATTGAGGAAGAGGAGGGGAAGTAGGAGGAGAAGAAGGGGGAGGAGAAGGAGGAGGAGAAGAAGGAGGAGGAGGGGGAATAAGGAGAGAGGAGAATAAGGACTAGAAGAGGGAGGCGTGTTGAGGTGGATATGTGCTTAGGTGGAGAAGCAAGTTGTGTGTTGAAAGTGGGGAGGAAGAGAAGGAGGAGGAGGTGTATTGAGGAGGAAGGACCAGGAAGGGGGGGTGGGGCAGGTCCGACCCTGCCATGTGATATCGACAATCTCAATATCTGCAGCACCACACCTTTGAGGGGCTGTGTGTGTGTGTGTGTGTGTGTGTGTGTGTGTGTGTGGCGAGGGGGTGCGACATTGAGTGTTGAAAGGTGTGTGGAATGGGTTTTAGGGCGGTGTATGGAGGGTGAGAAGGCAGTTGAACACCGTGGAAAGGGGAGGTGTGGAGGGCGGGGGAGAGAGAGGCGTGTGGGAGAAAGAGGGCGTGGGAGAGAGGGCGGTGGGAGAGAGAGGTGGGGAGAGAGGCGGGGAGAGAGAGGGCGGTGGGAGAGAGGAGGGCGTGGCAGAGAGAGGGCGTGAAGAGCAAGTGGCTGTGAGTGTGTGAGAGAAAAAGAGAGAGAATTCGTGTGGGAGGGTGAGAGTGTGGGGGAGGAGGACACGGGACAGTGAGACGGAAGTTTTAACTGTAAAACCCAGACACTGGTATAAGATGTCGCTGTTGACTTATTTAATTGAAAATATAGTGTTATAAATAGTTTACTTGTAGCTGCGAAACACTGTGTCAGAGAGAGAGAGAGAGAGAGAGAGAGAGAGAGAGAGAGAGAGAGAGAGTACACAGACAACGTTACAATAACAAACAGAACAATACAGACATACATCACATCTCCACAAACAGAAATAGAGAGAGCTGTTCACACACACACACACACACACACACACACACACACCCACCCACACACACACACCACCCACACACCCACACACACACACACCCACACACAGACGGAGAGAAGAGAGGTAAGGCCCCGGTAGGTGGTAATGATTTCAAGATCGAGCTGAAGCGTGAGCTGCTTCAAGGTGCTGGAGTTGTTTCAGGTGCTGGGAGTTGTTTCAGGGGCTGGGAGTTGTTTCAGGTGCTGGAGTTGCTTCAGGGGCTGGGAGTTGTTTCAGAGTGCTGGGAGTTGCTTCAGAGTGCTGGGAGTTGCTTCAGGGTGCTGGGGAGTTGCTTCAGGTGCTGGGAGTTGCTTCAGAGTGCTGGGAGTTGTTCCAGGGTGCTGGGAGTTGGTCCAGGGTGCTGGGAGTTGTTTCAGGGTGCTGGAGTTGTTTCAGGGTGCTGCGAGTTGTTTCAGAGTGCTGGGAGTTGTTTCAGGGTGCTGGGAGTTGTTTGGGTGCTGGGAGTTGTTTCAGGGTGCTGGGAGTTGTTTCAGGGTGCTGGGAGATGTTTCAGGGTGCTGGGAGTTGTTTCAGGGTGCTGGGAGTTGTTTCAGGGTGCTAGGAGTTTCTTCATGGGGCTGGAGTTGTTTCTGGGGTGCTGGGAGTTGTTTCTAGGTGCTGGGAGTTGTTTCAGGGTGCTGGGAGTTGTTTCAGGGGCTGGGAGTTTCTCAGGGTGCTGGGAGTTGCTTCCAGAGTGCTGGGAGTTGCTTCAGGGTGCTGGGAGTTGTTTCCAGGTGCTGGGAGTTGCTTCAGAGTGCTGGGAGTTGCTTCAGGGTGCTGGAGTTGTTTCAGGGTGCTGGGAGTTTCTTCATGGGGCTGGGAGTTTCTTCATGGGGCTGGGAGTTGCTCTGGGGTTCTGGAAGTTGTTTCAGAGTGCTGGGAGTTGCTTCACCACCCTACTAAAATTGTGAGAGTTGCTTCGGGAGCTAGGAGTTGCTTCAAAGCACTATGAGTTGCTTCTTGGCACTAGGAGTCACCTCACCGGGAGTTGCTTCACCACCCACCTGAAGTCGCACGCCTCAGCCAGCAACATTCCTGGGAGTTTTTGCTGTACATTCTTCAGTAGAAATAACTCCAATTAGTGTTTTTTTTCCCCTCTGCATGTTTCTGCACGTTAGACTCCTCGGCCCACCTCAAGTTTGGCCTCTTGGCGAACGTGTTAGATTTGTACCTCCTTTGTGTTAAATTAGTACCTGTGTTAAATTTGTACCTCCTTTGTGTTAAATATGTACCTGTGTTAAATTTGTAACCTCCTTTTGTTAAATATGTACGTCCATTGTGTTGAATTTGGACCTTATTCGTGTTTAAAAGAGAGAGAGAAGCATACATACAGTAGATACACCTTCACACACACACACACACACACACACACACACACACTATCTAAATCATTTTCGCCTTATCATCATGTACCCCATACTAGGTCCTCCCATAAATACTGTTGATAATATCTGATAATGTTCTTCCCTTCTATACCAGAGCGTTCAATGACACCCGTTTTCTTTGTCCGTTTTAATAATATTTCATTACCAAGAATAAAGAAAACGAAATGAGTGAAAATTAGGACGTCATATGGCAACACTTAAATACTGTTGCCATATGGGTTGTTTTATTTTTTTTTCCTATAGCATACCCATTATATATATATCAATAAGTTGTGTTCCCTATGGTTAATAATTGTTGTATGTTTGGTAAGTATAAGAGGATGTATTAGTGTATGCTGTATAATACTGTAGGCTTTGATGGTGTATGAATGTATTTTATAAGGTGACCTGGTAACTGAGGTTGTATTCCCAGATGGTTCGTTAGGGCTGATTGGTCGGTGGTGATGGTGGTGGTGCAGGTGTGGATAGTGGTATTGATGGTGATGGTGCAGGTGGGAATAGTGGTATTGATGGTGATGGTAGTGGTGATAGTCACGTGTGGATAGTGGTATTGATGGTGATGGTAGTGGTGATAGCAGGTGTGGTATTGGTGGTGAAGTTAGTGATGTAATGCACGTGGATAGTGGTGTTGATGGTGATGTTAGTGGTGATAGTGAAGGTGTGGATAGTTTTATTGATGTTGATGGTGGTTGTGGTGTGTAATGGTATCACTGGTGTGGTGGTGTGTAATGGTATCAGTGATATGGTGGTGTGTATAGTGTCGCTGGTATGGTGGTGTGTAATGGTATCACTGATATGGTGGTGTACAGTGTCGCTGGTATGGTGGTGTGTAATGGTATCACTGATATGGTGGTGTGTAATAGTGTCGCTGGTATGGTGGTGTAATGGTATCACTGATATGGTGGTGTGTAATAGTGTCGCTGGTATGGTGGTGTGTAATGGTATCACTGATATGGTGGTGTGTACAGTGTCACTGGTATGGTGGTGTGTAATAGTGTCGCTAGTATGGTGGTGTGTAATGGTGTCGCTGGTATGGTAGCGTTTGTATGGTGTCGCTGGTATGGTGGTGTGTAATGGTGTCGCTGGTATGGTAGTTTGTAATGGTGTCGCTGGTATGGTGGTGTGTAATGGTGTCGCTGGTATGGTAGTTTGTAATGATGTCGCTGGTATGGTGGTGTGTAATGGTGTCGCTGGTATGGTAGTTTGTAATGGTGTCGCTGGTATGGTGGTGTGTAATGGTGTCGCTGGTATGGTAGTGTGTAATGTGTCAGTGGTATGGTGGTGTGTAATGGTGTCGCTGGTATGGTAGTGATGTACGGTGTCGCTGGTATGGTGGTGTGTAATGGTGTCGCTGGTATGGTAGTTTGTAATGGTGTCGCTGGTATGGTGGTGTGTACGGTGTCACTGGTATGGTGTGTAATGGTTACGCTGGTATGGTAGTTTGTAATGGTGTCACTGGTATGGTGTAACGGTGTCGCTGGTATGGTGGTGTGTAATGGTTACGCTGGTATGGTAGTTTTAAATGGTGTTGCTGGTATGGTGGTGTGTAATGGTTACGGTATGGTAGTTTGTAATGGTGTTGCTGGTATGGTGGTGTGTAATGGTGTCGCTGGTATGGTAGTTGGTAATGGTGTCGCTGGTATGGTAGTTGGTAATGGTGTCGCTGGTATGGTGGTGTGTACGGTGTCGCTGGTATGGTGGTGTGTAATGGTATCACTGGTATGGTGGTGTGTAATGGTGACAGTATGATTTACAATACCTTTACCACATAATTATCGAAACATCTGTGATAATTTGACTTGGAGAGAGAGAGAGAGAGAGAGAGAGAGAGAGAGAGAGAGAGAGAGAGAGAGAGAGAGTTTGTGTGTCGTAGGTAAATAATTATCAACACACACCTGTTGATAACCCACCATTGTTCAGTAACTGTACTTAACTAATATTTACAATCCCTTATCAATCTCGGTCAAACATTATCACCCTCAAAAGATTAAAATTGGCGGGATGTAGCTCGTGTCAGATTGGATTACATTAGATTTTACCTTTGAAAGTCATACCTACGGAACTCAAGGGAACAGAAGTTGTATATTAACCTTTGTTTGGGAGGAATCACATGGGTTAAAAGTTAGTTAAGACTTATAATAATTTAACAATATCCCTCCCCACCCCCCACCTTTCGACCCTGTAGGCTGTGGGAGGTGCAATGTTAAACAGGTTCTAGAATGAGAGTGAGAACCTATCTCTCCATCACAAGATTTCCCGCGTTCACTCCTCCTGTGGCTCTTGTGGCTATCCTGAGTTTTGTGGGGGTGCAATTAGCAACAGTATGGTTCATCAGTTTACCACCACCACCACCCGGGAACACACTGCGAACAAGCTGTAGGGTGGGTGAGGGATGGAGGGGGGGGTAGAGGAACTGTAGAATTGACGTCTGCAAAAAATCTCCCTTTTTAACTCGCTTGCCTGAGGGTATCTGGAGACCGAACTATCACGTTAGAGGATGAGCCCCTCCTCCTTTTTTTTTTCTCCTCCTCTTTGTTTTCTTCCCAATGACTTTCCTCCTCTCTGTTTCCCTCGCTCCCCCCTCCCTCTTTCCCTCCCTCTACCTCTTTCCTCCTCTTCCTCTTTCCTCCTTCCTACGTCTTTTTCCCTCCTTAGCTATTTTTCCCACCCCTCCTTCCTCTTTCTTTCCGCCCTCCATTTCCTTCCAATTTTCCTCATTTCCCATCCCCTTCGCCTCCCCCCCACCCTCCACCCACTCGTATCTTTGTGTGTTTGTTGACTTTTTCTGGTATTGTTTGGTCAAGCGGTACCGTACCAAAGGGATTATTTGTTCCAATTTGTACAGCAAACATTCCATTTTCAAAGCTCTGATATCCGACGGGCTGTCCAGGGAACTGAGACGCCCGCCCCGTGCAAGGTTGTTTTTGTCCGCAGATATTTATAACAAGAGAAACTGACACTGCTAAACTCTCAAGAGGTCAAATTCTTAAAGACCCTCACGTTTAGTTTTTCTTAAGGGAGGATAAGAATGTATCTTGTCTTAGGAGAGTCGTGGTGTAATTGTGCGTCATGTTAGGTTATTAGGTTAGGAAGGTTAGGTTAGGTTACAGGTTAGGTTAGGTTAGGTTAGGTAGGATGTCCTCTTCGCAGTATAAGCGATCCAGTTTATTTACCTTTTTTCATACTCTCAGTTAAAGGAAGCAATAGTGATGTACGAATCTTTGGGAAGTTGGGTGCAGAATGGTGGTGATAATGGTGGATGGTGCTGGTGTAGTGTTGGTGGGTGACAGAAATGGTGGTGATAATGGTGGGGTGGTGGTAGATTATGGTGGGTTGGTGGTGATGCAGGTGTAGTGATGATGGTGATGGTGGTAATGCTGTGGTCTTTTTGAACTTGGGGTGTTGCCTGGCCTTGACCTTGATCTCGTGGTGGTGGTGTGGCCTTGACCTTGACCTCGTGGTGGTGGTGGTGTGGTCTTGACCTTGATCTCGTGGTGGTGGTGGTGGTGTGGTCTTGACCTTGATCTCGTGGTGGTGGTGGTGTGACCTTGACCTCGTGGTGGTGGTGTGGCCTTGACCGTGATCTCGTGGTGGTGGTGGTGGTGGTGTGGTCTTGACCTTGACCTCGTGGTGGTGGTGGTGTGGTCTTGACCTTGATCTCGTGGTGGTGGTGTGGCCTTGACCTTGACCTCGTGGTGGTGGTGGTGTGGCCTGACCTGACCTCGTGGTAGGTGGCCTTGACCGTGATCTCGGTAGGAATTTAAAATGTAATCGCTTTCCACTCTTGTTATTCTGCCAGGCTGAAGCTTTATACTGTACACGAAAATTGGTTCATTACTTTTAATACTTTTTTCTGTTATAATAATGGTTGCCCTCGTGTAACGAGGATGCACAGCCCCTAGGGCCACCTAGGCGAATTTGTTTAGTGAAGAAGCTGGCGCCAACAAAACAACCGCACAACTCGCCAACTGCACTGGCTAACCATTACCCCGGAATACGATCCGCAAATCGATTAACATTCAGGTTCCCAATTACTGCTGGTAGAACAGGCAAATGGCGTAAAGAAACTTGCCCATAATATCACCGCCCGTGATCGAACCCGGTCCACTCGCTTGCGAGGCAGGATGCCAACCATTACACCACAGGTCGCCTCTGGTTTCACGCAAACACACGCACACACATTTGTACACACACACACACACACACACACACACACACACCAACCAATAGCAAAAAATAGACATATTGTTCTATATTTCTTCCACACTTATAACCATCATCATCATCATAATCATCTTTCTCATAAGTGTCGGCCCCAAGAGTGACAGACACACGGACACAACTTAGGATTTGGGTAGATTTATGCAGGCAGCAGGGGAGGAGAGCCACAGTCCATCCAGGGCCTACAGCGCCGCCGGGAGCAGTGCAGCAGCAATTAGTGCCGGGGGCAGTGATGGCGGGAAGGAGGTGATGGCGGGAGGGAGGAAGGAGGATGGCGGGAGGGAGGGAGAGTGAGGGCGTGAGGGAGGGGAGGAGATGGCGGAGGGAGGAGGAGTGATGCGGAGGGAGGAAGGAAGGCGTGAGGGAGGGAGGAGTGAGGCTGGCTGTACGTCTTGGGATCCCGGCAGCATATTCTCTCTCTGCTGCCTTTTAATTACTGTCATGACGACCTCCATCTGGTACACGTCTTGTTTCTGTGTGTCGCCCTAGTCCGCACACGTCCCGCATGCGTTCTGGCACCCTAAGTCCGGGCTGTCCATCTGTATACATCCTGCATGCGTCTCCTCCACTTCATCTATACACGTCCGGTTTCTGTCCGCCCATCCGTACACACGTCCCGCATGCGTCTCCACACTCAGTCCGCCCATAATCACTGACAGACAAGACCGACCGATGACAGACATTCATTTTCGATCCGGGTTCGAGGGAATGGCTTTATGAACCCTCTACCATGGTCTTGGAGACAGCTATTATCATCTTTAAGAGCCGGAAGGTGGTCTTGAGTGACGACATCCGTGTGTTGTCTTTATGGTCCGGAATAATAACTTCTCCCAAGACAAGATTGATATCAATATCCTTAGTACTGGAGCGGCGCTGAGATACGAGACATTAACCTTACCTTAAGTATAGCTATTGGAGGTTTAGATCTCTAGGACAACCACTGTAGGATCTTGTGTAATGGCGAAGGATATCTTTTAAAAAAAAAAATTTTTTGATTATTTCTTGAAGGACTCCGGATACTTCCCAAGCTCCTACGACACTCCCACCACCTGACACTTCCCACCACCTCCATGACACTTCCCACCACCTACGACACACTTCCCACCACCTCCGACACTTCCCACCACCTGACACTTCCACCACCCCTGACACTTCCCACCACCTCCGACACTTCCTGCCAACACAACTGGAACGAAGCACAATGAT